>NW_019384432.1:674164-706161 GCF_000671375.1 Centruroides sculpturatus | reverse complement strand
AGTGACATATACTCGTACCCAGTTTCAGAGTAAAGGGAGATAAGTGGTATGGAGTGGGGATTAATTGCCATCTGCAAGGCTCCATTGAGCATTGGATCTATCTGGTGAAGAAGACTGGGGACATCCACCAGGAGGGGCACCTTGAATTCTGCCATTGGGCTCAGCATGGTGTAAATCAGGTACAGAAGATCCTTGGTCATTGTCCCATTTAATGATGACGCAATGAAGAATCCCATCCATGCCAATTTGGTGGTCCTCAGGAACATTCTGTGTGTTGTTCAAGTAAAGGACTAATGGAGGTGGACCCATGATCCAGAAGCTGGTTAAAGGATGCCTCTTGATTGTAAGGACAGTGCAGAGGGGGTGGCTCTGTCAGGGAGAAAATGTAATTTATGCATACAGGGATAATCATGGCAGTTTCCAGATAAGAGGCTTTTCCATGTCCCAAATCTGATTGAAGAGGTGCAGTAGTAGAGTGTGGCCCTCTGGGGAAGTGTTTGACAAGTGAGGCACTTATCCTTTTCTGGCCTGGGGAGTTCGAGTGAATAGTATGAATCACAGAGTAGAGGTCGGTGGTGTGGAAGGAGGCAATCATCTTTTCACTGATGGTGGTCAACTTGCCTTGGTTGGGGACATAGGTCCTACTCTGCCTCTGGCAATCTCAGCCTGACAGACTGGATCAGTGATAGAAAGAAGTCCCATTGTATATGATGACCACATAGGTATCTTCAAGCTGGGAGTGGTGTCCAAAGGCAATAAAGGATTGAAGAAGAAAGGCATGTGCAGAACTTCTTCCAATATTGCTTGCATTCACTGCAAACAGTCCTGAGAAGAAGAGTGCTCAGTGTTTTATAATTTATCCATCAATTGGTGGAAGCCAGCCAAATTGCCTTCTTGAAGGTTTGTTTGGCCTGAAGGAGGCATTTGTTCATAATTTTATTAACGTAAGCAAAAAATAATTACATGACCTGTCTCTGCAGAGCACAATCAGGCATTTGGAAACAAATTTCTGGATCACATATTTACATTCAGTTCCATAGCATTTTGTGTGGAGAGAGAAGGGAGGAAAAATAAACAAATCACAGCAGAACATGAGTAAGAACATGACAAAGAAAGAACATGTCTAAATCTAAAGTGTGTATATATACACACTTTAGATTTAGACATGTTGATTACATGCTGAAAAGAGTTGGAGCACTTGTCCTGTAATTGTACAATCTATAGAGGGTTAAGTAATGGGTGTTGCTGGAAGTAGTTTCTTATCAAGTGTAAGAGATCAAAGAGTTTCTGATCAATTGTCAAATCTCTATAGATACATGGCCATATCTCTCCTTTATGCAGAATTATTGTCCTAATTTGGTGTCTTTATGCTCCTGTAATACAGACTTCCATCTGCAACACTACAGATTGGGCACAGATTATTGTTACTGTGAGAGAACCTATGGAGGTAAGAATTAAATTTCCTGTGATTTGTTAGAACTGCATTGTTTGATGTTTGAACCTGATCTATCTGCAACTGAAGATTTCCTGATATTGGGGAAAAAGTGGTGTGTAACAGAGTCAAGGTTTTCATCCAAGTCTCTCTGCCAGCTCTGAACATCTTCCTTCCAGAGTAAATTCTTCAGCATTCTAATTGAGATTTGATTGTATTCTGTGGGGATATTATGGTCTCTGGCTGCCTCCTTAGCAAAAGATTCTGCTCTTGTTGCTGGGAATTGCTGAGTGAGAGTGGATCCAGTTAAGGAAGTATTTGTTGGTTGTGTTACCAGGGCTCTTTTGGATATTGGTAGTGATGGGGGTGAGTAGTTTTTCATTGTATCAGTATTAATGTGAAAGTATTATCAGAAGAAATAAGAATGTTTTTGTTAGTGAATGAGGTGTTACACCACTCCACTGCCTGATCTATCATGAGGAGCTCTGTGAGGACCCAGAAATAGTTTGAACCCAAAAAGGATGTAAAATTTAAAACTTTAGAACAAATAATGCAGAGAAAGATAGCTATTGCAAGGTGTCAGGTTTATTGATGTTAAGATGGTGATGCCAGTGACAGTTTTGCTGTTAGTAAGAGAAAGGATGGTGTCAAATAAACCATACCAGGCAGACCTTTCTTGCGGCCCGAACGGGTCTCAAATTCTGCCTGGAGACAGGTGAGAGTTATAAAGAGTTTAGTTTATTAAAATCAAAAAATTTTAGGCATGTTTGGATTGAAACATCCTTTTTGAAAATTTTTATGTAATATTCTAAACAGAATGTTATGAGAGTAACTTTTTAATAATTCTATTCTAATTCAAAAAGTTCTGTCTCCAATCAGTTTACATTATGACTTACAAAATGTAATGATTGTATGATTTAATAAACATTGTTACAGGGACATTTTTAAAATGTTTATCATCTTAGATGCTAATTAATTTTTTTCTGTCATTTTTATATTTTTTATCAGCATCATATACTCTAATGTTTATATAGTTAAATAAAAATAAGAAAGTAATCTTTAATACTTATTCATACGTAAATGTTTTCTTCACAGTTTATTGAACAGTTGGAAAAGGAAACAAAAATTCTAGTGGCATATATACATTGGAAAGAAGGAGAGGAAACTTTTTGGAAATGGATGGTAAGGTTACATGTAATGTTTTTTGGAATATTTTATTGGGTTGTTGCAAATGAAATTGCCATTTTTCAAAATTTAAACTTCTCACCATTGCAATTCTTTGTTCAAGGTTAATGTTCATTATTCAACCATTCCTGATATATAAAAGCCTTGGAGAAAATCAAGTAGCTTACAAGTGGTTATCACATAAATTCATCAAGGCAGACAATGTATGTCATTTGGAGGTCTGCTATTCTCGATTATTTGTAACAAAAATAAATGTATACTGCCTTGTATTATAATTTTCAATGAGAAATGAATCTTCTATGACAATTATTATGTTCTAAGCAGTGGTTAGATATAAAAAAAAACACTGAAATTGAACTTACATCTGGTTATGTTGTGACATATACTCGTACCCAGTTTCAGAGTAAAGGGAGATAAGTGGTATGGAGTGGGGATTAATTGCCATCTGCAAGGCTCCATTGAGCATTGGATCTATCTGGTGAAGAAGACTGGGGACATCCACCAGGAGGGGCACCTTGAATTCTGCCATTGGGCTCAGCATGGTGTAAATCAGGTACAGAAGATCCTTGGTCATTGTCCCATTTAATGATGACGCAATGAAGAATCCCATCCATGCCAATTTGGTGGTCCTCAGGAACATTCTGTGTGTTGTTCAAGTAAAGGACTAATGGAGGTGGACCCATGATCCAGAAGCTGGTTAAAGGATGCCTCTTGATTGTAAGGACAGTGCAGAGGGGGTGGCTCTGTCAGGGAGAAAATGTAATTTATGCATACAGGGATAATCATGGCAGTTTCCAGATAAGAGGCTTTTCCATGTCCCAAATCTGATTGAAGAGGTGCAGTAGTAGAGTGTGGCCCTCTGGGGAAGTGTTTGACAAGTGAGGCACTTATCCTTTTCTGGCCTGGGGAGTTCGAGTGAATAGTATGAATCACAGAGTAGAGGTCGGTGGTGTGGAAGGAGGCAATCATCTTTTCACTGATGGTGGTCAACTTGCCTTGGTTGGGGACATAGGTCCTACTCTGCCTCTGGCAATCTCAGCCTGACAGACTGGATCAGTGATAGAAAGAAGTCCCATTGTATATGATGACCACATAGGTATCTTCAAGCTGGGAGTGGTGTCCAAAGGCAATAAAGGATTGAAGAAGAAAGGCATGTGCAGAACTTCTTCCAATATTGCTTGCATTCACTGCAAACAGTCCTGAGAAGAAGAGTGCTCAGTGTTTTATAATTTATCCATCAATTGGTGGAAGCCAGCCAAATTGCCTTCTTGAAGGTTTGTTTGGCCTGAAGGAGGCATTTGTTCATAATTTTATTAACGTAAGCAAAAAATAATTACATGACCTGTCTCTGCAGAGCACAATCAGGCATTTGGAAACAAATTTCTGGATCACATATTTACATTCAGTTCCATAGCATTTTGTGTGGAGAGAGAAGGGAGGAAAAATAAACAAATCACAGCAGAACATGAGTAAGAACATGACAAAGAAAGAACATGTCTAAATCTAAAGTGTGTATATATACACACTTTAGATTTAGACATGTTGATTACATGCTGAAAAGAGTTGGAGCACTTGTCCTGTAATTGTACAATCTATAGAGGGTTAAGTAATGGGTGTTGCTGGAAGTAGTTTCTTATCAAGTGTAAGAGATCAAAGAGTTTCTGATCAATTGTCAAATCTCTATAGATACATGGCCATATCTCTCCTTTATGCAGAATTATTGTCCTAATTTGGTGTCTTTATGCTCCTGTAATTAGGAACTTGAAGATGTAATACAGACTTCCATCTGCAACACTACAGATTGGGCACAGATTATTGTTACTGTGAGAGAACCTATGGAGGTAAGAATTAAATTTCCTGTGATTTGTTAGAACTGCATTGTTTGATGTTTGAACCTGATCTATCTGCAACTGAAGATTTCCTGATATTGGGGAAAAAGTGGTGTGTAACAGAGTCAAGGTTTTCATCCAAGTCTCTCTGCCAGCTCTGAACATCTTCCTTCCAGAGTAAATTCTTCAGCATTCTAATTGAGATTTGATTGTATTCTGTGGGGATATTATGGTCTCTGGCTGCCTCCTTAGCAAAAGATTCTGCTCTTGTTGCTGGGAATTGCTGAGTGAGAGTGGATCCAGTTAAGGAAGTATTTGTTGGTTGTGTTACCAGGGCTCTTTTGGATATTGGTAGTGATGGGGGTGAGTAGTTTTTCATTGTATCAGTATTAATGTGAAAGTATTATCAGAAGAAATAAGAATGTTTTTGTTAGTGAATGAGGTGTTACACCACTCCACTGCCTGATCTATCATGAGGAGCTCTGTGAGGACCCAGAAATAGTTTGAACCCAAAAAGGATGTAAAATTTAAAACTTTAGAACAAATAATGCAGAGAAAGATAGCTATTGCAAGGTGTCAGGTTTATTGATGTTAAGATGGTGATGCCAGACTTTGACAGTTTTGCTGTTAGTAAGAGAAAGGATGGTGTCAAATAAACCATACCAGGCAGACCTTTCTTGCGGCCCGAACGGGTCTCAAATTCTGCCTGGAGACAGGTGAGAGACCAGTAGAGAAGTGAGAAAAGTCTGACCAATGGGAAAATGAATCAAAAATGAAAAACTTATAAAAACTTCATTGTCCAAGGACAGGAGGGCGTTCCTCCTCTGCCAGTCACAACCTTCTCTTCGTGCCATCACCAAGATGTATCCAGCTTACTGTTATCCTGTGTGCCACCTCTATACTTTGGACTGTAACTCACTACTGCCCCGGGGCTGCCCCACAGGAAGCAAGAAAGAGTCTCCCAGGAACAAGTCATTGATGGAATGTTGAAATCTTGAACTTTGACAATTATATTATGTAAGCATAAACTACGAAAAATAAACAGTTTTTTTTTTGTGAAACACTTGTAATTTCTGCCTCCACCTTCAACACCCAAATATGTAAGTGTGAGGTTTGCTGATTGGGTGGAAAGTGTCACAACAATAAAGCAATCAGCACTGTTGTGTGGGAGTAGAAAAACTCACTGAGACAGGTGTTTCATCGCAGACAATTTATTAAATATAAAAATTGCGCTTACAACTACTCTTTTACTTCAGTGTAAGGCCTATCCAAAGAGTATAAAGTCCACTGAACCAGTCCACATATAAAGTTCAATCGATTCGACGATCGTTCTCTTCTTCTGGCGAAGGTGATGAGGAGAACATAGGCCCCAGGGCACACAGCACAACTTGAAGGGATGATTTTCGGCAGCAGGGTACACTTGGCAAAACTTGCAGGGACAGGATGGTAAAAACCTATTCCAAAACGTTGACCAAGTTTTTGTTGTTGAACCACAGCAAAATCCAGGAATGGAGCACTCTGAACTAAGAACATCACATCCCCTTTTTTTGGACCATTTTTATAAGTTTTTTTTGAGTCCCAGACCGAACTTTCTGATAGGTTGATGTCGACTTACCCCCTTTTTCGATTGGTTTTCACTCGTTACTAAACGTAACAAGATCAGAACCCAGACCAACTGACAATTCAATTCCTATTGAAGATGTTCGATTTTAGGACTTACATTCACCTATTGTTTTTAACCTGAGTAGTTCAACTTTCTAAGAAATTTCTACAGATGTCCTTTTATGGACATAAAATATTCATTTTTCGTTTTCCTTTTTTTTCTCGTTTGACAGTTTCTTTTACAACATTATAATAATTATTATTATTCTCTTCTATACAAAAAATAAAAAATATTTTCTCCCTTGGTTTTTTTTTGCACAAATTATAGGCCCACTTCCGAAGCTTCACATGAGACCCTAGGTCATCCCTGATGAAGAAGTAAAATTCCCCCCTCCAAGTGGTGTACTTACAGCTCCACCTGGAAAATAGTGCAATGAGATCCCAAGCAAAACTTTCTATGGTGCATTTCAAGCTCATTCTCATAATAGACAATAAAACTATCTCCAACTTCACAATTGCACTTAGATCCATCCATGAAAACTGATATCAGGTTGTCAGGAGTACCATTGCAGAAAGGAATACAGGTATACCTCGCCTTACGTCGGTAATTGGTTCCAGGAAAACGACGTAAGTCGAAAAACGACGTAAGTTGAATTTACTTGTCTCCGAATCTACTTGTCACTAGGCTAAACCATAAATTACCATTCCTGGTTCTGTATTTTATTTATTAATGCATTTTTAATAATATATGGTAATAAAAATCTATTTTAAGCTTACAAACAAATAAATTTTAGTTTTTAATATAGTACAGAAAAAAGTATTCTAAATTTACGAATGCATGTACTGTAAATACAGAACATACTCGTATATATTTTAATATGATTTTATGTGCTTTAAATGTTTTTCTAGTGATATTACGACTTCAATATTTGTGGCGGACAGAAGTAAAGTCGAATAAAATAACTTAAACTTGACTTTTATTTTTCCGTATACTTTTTTGACAAACGACGTATAATCGGGAACGACGTAACTCGAGGTATGCCTGTATTATTCCAAAGGTTTGTTGTGTTTCAAAATGGAATCTGTCTTTCAAGATCTTCTGGTAAGATGGTGCCAGAATGAAGTTTAATGCGGTTTCTCCATTTGATATGATGCCATGTCCTGTGGTAGAGCTGAATAATTTTGTCTATGGGAGGTCTTTGTGCAATAACTTGCAGGTTGTTGTTTGAGATAGTTCTGTAAGTTTTGGTGATCAAAATAAGAACTTTGTGCTGGCAGAGATCAGTCTGCATTTTGAATTGACTTTGTTTACAACCTTGTCCCAACTCCCACATCTGTAAGTGATGATGGGAAGAAATATCCTACCATAAATTGTGCCCATTGCCTCTAAGTTCAGGTTCCATTTTCTTTGTGCAAACAGGATGGAAAACATGTAGGATGGGCCCAATTCTATCAATGATGCACTGTATGTTGATGCCATAGTAGTCTGTGGTCCAAGATTATGCCAAGGTATTTAATCTTTCTTGATCTGGATATGATGGCCATTCATTCTTAGGGAAGGGACATGGGCATAAAGGTTTGTCTGGCCAGGCTTATTGAACACAATTGCTTTTGTCTTATTTGCATTAAAGTGCATTTTGTTGTCTGCTCCATTGGAATATATTGTTAAGAGTGTGATTTGCCCTTACTTCCAAATTTGCCTGTGAGCTGTCCCCAATTAGTACCAGGATGTTGTTGGCATAGGCCACCATGTGATTGTGCCCAACAATGAGAGGAAACATGAAAATGAGTTGTTTTTCTTTAATTAGTTGAATTGAACATACAGTAGATCCCCTTATAACACGATAGATAAGTTCTGTTTTATAAGAATTTAATGTTTTACAAGTCACTTAAATACATGAGCCAATCACAGCCCGGCACGTGTGCCGTTTACGGACTATGGCTGTTTGGAAGGTTTTCTTCCATAAAATTAATCAATTCTAGACTAATTTGACTCAACATTTCCAAAACACATATAATTTTTTGGAAATAATCCATATAAACTATGCTGTAAACAAAAAATTGTAGGATTACTTACTGAGTGTGCACCGTTTGATGACGCCATTGCTTAAGCTTGTTTTCGTCGTGGAGCGGCACATCAAACGGCGGGCACATTTCCTGATAAATTATTTTTCTGCAAAAAATTTGCTAAACTTTGGAGACATCATTAATATAAATATAATTTTTATGACCATTAAATAATAATTGGTTTTTAGTAGGTCCGCTGCTCATTTAAACTCAACGGTTTGTGCAANGGCGGGCACATTTCCTGATAAATTATTTTTCTGCAAAAAATTTGCTAAACTTTGGAGACATCATTAATATAAATATAATTTTTATGACCATTAAATAATAATTGGTTTTTAGTAGGTCCGCTGCTCATTTAAACTCAACGGTTTGTGCAATATTGGTCTAGATTTGACCAATCCTGTTGCGACATGAGTCAGCAATGACATTTTATCATATTATATGAGTCTCTTTTAGCGTGTTTATACAAACACAATCGCAATTTTTTCGCCGTGTTATATGAATCCGTATTATATGAACCCATGTTATAGGGGGTTCTACTGTAATTTCTTTATCAAAAATTTTTAATTATTTAGTACATATTTTTCTAATATGTACTAAATAATTAAAAATACTAAGTAATCTTTAAGCATCCTTTTAAATTACATTAAAATATAAAAATAACAAATGTCTTCTGCTAATGACTGGACTGAATTAATTAATGAATTGGTTAAATTTAAGTTGATTGTTAATTGTTGTTGTGTGTATCTGATTTTAACCTATTATTTAAAAATTTGATATATGCGACAATATGTATCTAAGAGTTGAGATTATCCTAAAAACTATATCTTACTTAAAAAAAATAATTAATACATTTTTTGTAAATTTTATTTCATAATTTTTCAGTACTCAAAAATTTTTATAAAATTATTTATTTTTCCAGGAAAGTATTATAGTTCTCAAAAATAAGGAATTAAATATAACTGAAAATGGAAGGAAAAGTGCTACATTATGTTCTAATGTATGTATGAGTAAAATATTTTATATATAATATTTTTGATTTTAGTTTAACATTGTAGGCACATATCTTTACTAAATCAAGTGAAAATAGGGATGTATTAAATGTCAATAAATACAATTTCCTAAAAATATTAAGTGATTAAACATTGATTACTTATATTAAAAAACTTGAATGTTTATGAATGCCCAATAGCAAACTAATGGTACAGTAAAACCTGTCTATGGCAACCACCCACAGTTCCTTCAAAAAGTGGTCTTTTAGACAGATGGTTGTCCAATACAGGTAATGCTGTAATATCATATTTTGCACACTTCTTAGACATTTCTAATAAGCAAAACTCTAGATGAACAAAAATAAGCAAATTTTTTAAATGATAGAGCTATATTGGTATTGTATTTTATTTTTATCGGATAATGATTTACAGAAGTCGTCATGATTTTATAAGACAGATTTAATAGCAATATTTTAAGGATTAATACAATGCTTGCATTTTCTCGATTATAATGCACACTTTCTTTTTTCCAACTTAATTAATTAATTAATTAATTCAACTTGGTTCTGTGAGAATACAGACAAGGGGTCAAACCCCTCTAATCATCAGATCTGAGGGACCCGCTCACTTTGTCAATGGATGTCTTAATATTAAAAGAATTCGAGTGGGAGGTCACGAGGGTTTGCAATGAGATATCAGCAATTATAGGAAGATACTGAGGAGTCCATTAATAAATTCAAAATTAAAATTTTAATAAAAATAAAACAAAGAAAAGAAATAAAATACAATAATGGGGAGATATATGACCTATGTTCCCTATTCACCGAGAGAGAGAGTGCACAACAAATTATATTACCTCGTTGGACATTCTTTACAGGATCTTCTGCTGGGAGAGAAAGGAGTAGAAAGTTCACTTCTGAGGACAATATAGCTGGGGAGTGACAGAGCTGGCACCTGACGCTTGGATGGGTGACACTATCAAAGGTTGGATGATCTGCCCCGAGCGAGTGAAAATTTGTCCTTTTATCTCGACTTTCCGTCAATCATCACCCGAGAACTTCATCGGCTGACGGGATGATCAGATGTGTCAATCAGCCAGATGGTGTGGAAAAATCGAGATAAGGAGTAGAGAAAGGAAACTGAATTTCCCTTTTTTCCATAAAAGTAGAATTAGTCAGCGTTTTTCAGGATGTTGCCTTACTTTTTTGTAGCTTTTATTATATTCAATAAAAATATATTTTAAAAATCAAAAGAAAATTTTAGGTTATTTTCTAATTATTTAGTTGGGGATTTAAAATTTGAAACAGATTTAGTTAGGAAATAATTGGATGTGTCCAGCTCTTCACATCTCTTTTCGTTTGCTCCTCAGTTATGTGTAGTATGTCATCAATATACAAGCACATCGTATCTCTCCATCACTTTGGTTTTGGTTTTCATTAGTTTAATCTTATTTTAACTTTAAAAATACTGTATTTTTTTAATATTTAATATTTTATTAAGTACAATAAGAAAAATTATTAATTAATAATAAAACGATGTTATTATTTTTTCTCATAATACAGTACATTCTGCGATTGTCCAATGAAAATCGCAGAATCGGAAAAGGAAGGTTGCCTGTAAAACTGATTTTTGCATTAATGTGTTTATTGTTTTTTGAATATTTTGCATGTGAAAATTACTTGGATATTATTTTTCTAAAAATATTGTGGAAATAAGGTAGGTTGATACAGAAACTATTGCACATGTACTGTATATGGGCATCAAAAAATAAATTAATTAATTAAATAAATTTCATCAAATGATGAGATCAGCCAATTTAATTGTATTGTGTACAATATTTTTTACCCCTAAGGAAAATACTGTAGGTCTACGCTAAAATAAATTTCGTATTTCCACAGTTAAACTTTGCTGCTAATTGCCGTTGTGATAAACATTTTCACTTTCTCTGATAACAAGATCTAACCATAGCACTTTGCATTTCTTTCATTTTTCGGACAATTTCAAACAAACTGAAATGAATTTCCTTTGTTGCTAGACTAATTCATTAACACCTGCACCTAATTTCAAGGGGGAAGTGCCTGAGGTGGGTTCGAACAAGAGTTTATACTACCAGATATATTCATGGAAGTGTTCGCTTATTGCAGTTGTTGTATGTTGTTTCAGACCAAAAATCAATGCCCTAAGTCACATTACACAGGCGGTCGTTTAATATGGGTAACTTATACCAAGACTATGTATAAACTATTCTGTGCCAGAAAATTTTGCCCATTTTAACAGGTGCTCATCAAATGCAGGTGGAAGTAGTTTTCACTATATTTAATTGCTAGTATAATGTAAGATGTAATTTATGTATAAAAAATTGATTTTAATGTTTTTATTAATTTCAGAATATCAACAAGGAAAAGTTTTTACAAGCAAAATGCATGAATGGCAACCTTTTTGGATTTTCATTACAAGAGCCAAGATTGAATTTTCAAAATAGATATTATGAAAATAACAGAAATGCTATAGAAAAAATTAGCAAAGAATTAAAAAGGTCTAAAGAACTATATAAAAATGAATTAAATTCAAAACATCAAAAGTATTTATCAATGTTTCAAGGATTAGCTAACAAGTTTCAAGATGTAATTTATATTCCACCTTGATATATATTTTATTTAATTACAATAAAATCTTTTAAATTTTGGTAAAATTTATTATTAAACATCAGAGTTGATACTATTAATTGAATAAATTGACGAAGTTGAAGAATCAGAATTGATAAGATATAAACATGATAAGGCAAGGTCTATATAAATAGGTCTTGACACAAATGTTACCTTACTTATGAAGCTGCCATTTTGGGGTCTTTTGAATATTGCAGGTTTTAAACAAACTGTACAAGCAGTTAGTTTTATATGACATAAACTAAACATACATAAAACCAGTGAGATTCCTGTCTAATAATAATTTTGGATGATTGTGCAAACATAATTTTATGTAACTTGATCAAAATAGTTTAAAGTAAAGAGCATACTTATTATTTGCTGTCTTGATTAAAACGAATCAAATTAACAGTTGCATTAGTTGTATTGCTTATGTATGCATTTCTGAAAGTGATGCAATAATTACAAACACTACAACACCTTTGCTGATAGAACTTTTTATTAAGAAATGTTTTCAGCTTACCCCCATAGGCCATCATCAGTTTTTAAATCTGTTTTTAGAAAATGTTCCACAAATAGAACATTCCATTTAAATTTTAACTTTTGAAGTATTCTAAATATAAATTTAAAGTTAAATGAATTAAATAAATAAATTATGAACAATATAAAGTTAACAAAATACAAACAAAAATGAAATTAAGAAAAATATAAAAATATAACAAAAGTCATATACGATAATAGGGAGACACATAATTTAGAGGTTTTTTCAATGATGTATTTCCAAGCTGAAGGAAATGTGTTTGCATCCCTTGCATTTAGGCACTGCTATTTGATCTTGCTCTTGTATATATCTAATTTTTCCATATTTAGAGCAATGATTGGAATAAGTACTTTTTTAATAATGTTTACTTCATCCCACTTTATAACAGATCCTTCCACCTGTGACATCACTGCTAAAATTGTATTACTGTGGCCTTTTTCTACATTGTTCTTGTGTACATTGAGTTGTTCCATGAGGTTTCTTTTTGTGACTCCAACATAATCTTTTTGGAACCCTAACTGTTGATTTTTATAGGGTATTTTGTATACTCCAGACTGTTCTTTTTTCTTTAGTTTGTCTTTATTATTCCTCAGTAAGTTGTAAATATTAGGTGCTCTTTTGTAAACTATCCTTGAGGTTTTGTAAGTTGCCAGCTCATTTATAGTGCCTCCCAACCATTTGTTGTATGTAAATTTATTGATTATATTGATGTTTTTTGGAGACTTATCTTTGTTTTCTTCATAAGTCCTGAAGAGTCCTTCTGTAATGGATACTATATCATAAAGTTGTTGCAATTTCTTTAATTCTATTAATTTCTTTTACGTGATCTTGTATATTGGAACAATACAAAAAGGCTTTTCTAACCAGTGCTCTATATGCAGAAAGTTTATACTTGTAAGGGTCATTAGACCATGACGGGATGTACAGAGGAGCATACGTGGTGTGTTAAAAAAATATCGGACCTTTGGTCAGCAAAAATAAATTTATTGACTTTGAGGTACAAAACCCTAATCCCCTTCGAAGTAGTCTCCTTGGTAATGTATACACTTCTCCCAGCGTTCCTGCCATTGCTGGAAACACTGCTGGAACGTATCTTTTGGAATGGCCATCAGCCGGTCTGTCGGATTCCGCATGATGTCTTCTCTCGACTAAATTCGGGTTCCTTTTAGCGGTATTTTCAGCTTGGTAAATAGCCGAAGGTCACACGGAGCCATGTGGGGAGAGTACGGAGCGTGACGAACCACAGGAGTATTGTGTTTGGCGACGAAAGCCCGAATCAGATGCTCAGAATGCGTTATCACGATGGAGCTGCCAAGTTTTGATTGACCACAGATCTGGTCGTTTGTGTCGCACTGTATCGGAAAGATGATGAAGGACCTCCTGGTAGTACTCCTTTGCGATGGTTTGGCCTTGTGGTGCGTACTCACGACACACCACCCCACGAGAGTCGAAAAAACTGTCANTATCCTTGAGGTTTTGTAAGTTGCCAGCTCATTTATAGTGCCTCCCAACCATTTGTTGTATGTAAATTTATTGATTATATTGATGTTTTTTGGAGACTTATCTTTGTTTTCTCATAACTCCTGATGAGCTCATCTATAGTGGATATTTTATATCATGCACTTTCTTTTAAGTGATCTTGTATATTGGAACAATACAAAAAGGCTTTTCTAACCAGTGCTCTATATGCAGAAAGTTTATACTTGTAAGGGTCAGACCATAATGGGATGTATGGAGGAGCATAAGTTGGTTTGATATACACACAAGTATAAATACCTCCATTCTTAAGCAACATTTTGTGAGCTTACTGTAAACTCAAGAAAGATATCTTCAGATATTTCACAGAATAAATTTTACTGTATAAAGATATGTGGATGGTCTATTCATAATTTGGAGAAATAACCAAAGGGTTCAAGAGTTTTTGAGTGTGGTTAACAACAATAGACATGATGTGAACCTAAAATTAGAACAACAGAGCAGTAATTGTCTGCACTTCCTAGACATTGACATCCAGTTTAAGATGACAATAAATTATTTATTATTAACCTTGTATTTTTCATAATTTATTTATTTAATTCGTTTAACTTTAAATTTTTATACACCAAAAGTTATCATTTAAATTGAATGTTCTGTTTGTAGAACATTTTCTAAAAATGGATTTAAAAACCTGATGGCCTATGGGAGTAAGCTGAAAACATTTGTTCATAAAAAAAAAATCTCTCAGCAAATGCATAGATATTGTTATAAGTTTGTAATTTATCTCTGCTGAATACTTCCAGACTAGTGCAATAATAAAGAAAAGTGAAAGGAACAATATCTCTGCAAGATATAGCATCCAAAATCAGCCTACAGCCTACTTTCAGGTGCTATACAGAGTCACACTGAATGCTCCACTTAGCCTATTGCAGCGGTCCCCAACCTTTTTATCGCCATGGACCAGTCAACATTTGATAATTTTACCACGGCCGCTGAGGGGGAATGTTGATTGTTTATATTTTAGATTGTTTTGATTTAATAATTTTAATTTAATTGTATTTAAACATGCCTTTAAAATAAAATACAGTTACACCAAAAAATGAATATAAAGCAATTTAATATTTTAACTCGCTAAAATGCTAAATCAATGAGAACCCTGAGCTTGTTTCTTTGCAACAAGACAGTTCCATCTGGGAGTAATAGGAGACAATGACACCCGAAGTGTGTTGCTTATGTCCAGTTTATTCCGTTGTTTTGTTTTGGTTGCTGTCACTGCAGAAAACCCCACTTCACATCGATAGGATATTGAAAATGGCAATAGGAATTTAAGTGCTGTGATGACAATCTCGGTATTCTGCCATGACTAATCCAGAACACCGGCAGAGTTGTTGTTTCAAACATAGTTTTAAGGCTGCCGTCATTTGCAATCTCCAGCAGTTGATCTTCTTGCACAGACATGCTAGATTTGCCTTGTTTGTTGACAAATGGGTCACGGATCCATTCCTTACCAGTTTGTGGGCCTTTTGTGGTTGGGAAGTAGTGCTCAAACTCTTTTAAAAGCAAAGACAGGTGATTGTGCACCAACTGGGAGAATGAATGCTCAGGCTTAGTCTCACTTAAATCCCCACTAATGTCTGAAACATGTCCAAAATGCCTCTGTTCATGCACCGTCCCCACAACTCCAGTTTGGTTTTAAATGCAGCTGCTTTGTCTGCCAACTTGAAAACAGTTGTCATTTTTCCCTGAAGGGACAGATTGAGTTTATTGAGCAGGCTGAATACATCACACAGGTAAGCCAGTTTTGCAACCCATACCTTGTCACTGAAATGAGCTGCCAGCGGTGACTTCTTTTCTGAGAGAAATCTTTGCAATGGCTCTCGTAATTCAAACACTGCAATTTTCCTCTGGATAATCTGTGTATTTCTGTGTATAAGAGAAGGCATCTGTGCTCTGCATCCATCTCCTCATGAAGCTGCTCAAACAGGCATGAGTTAAGGGCGTGTGCTTTGATGTGGTTAATAACTTTAACGACATTAATCAATACGCTGTTAAATTCCTGTGACATTTTTTGGCTTGCCAGCATTTCTCTGTGAATGATACAATGTGTAGATTCACTCTCAGGTGCAACTTCCTTAATCCAAGCAGTTAAACCAGACAGTCATCTAGTCGTGGCAGCAGCTCTTTCTGTGAATATGCTGACACAAAAGGACCATTTTAGTTGTCCTGATATATAACCATCCAGTGACTTGAACAGGTCTGCTCCTGTGGTGTTGGTTAGCAAAGATAATGCACATAACAAATCCTCATGTACATACTCCTGATATAGATATCGCACATAAAAAAGTAGTATTGCCTTGTTGTCGATATCTAGATTTGTCAACCTGGAGTGCATACCACAGTGATGTATTAATCCTCTCCAACAATTGTGTCTCAATGTCTTCAGCTATTTCCTCAATGCGCCTAGTCACAGTGCTAGCTAACAAAGACACAGGTGCTATCTTTTCCACAGCATCCTCTCCAAGAAGTTCACAGCAAATGTCTTTAGTGGAGGGCAATATCAATTCTTCACCAATAGTCAATGGCTTTTTAGTCTTAGCNCGTGCTGTTCGCACAGGTAACTCGCTTGAGAAGAACCCGGCTATTACACGCGATGATAAAACTGACATAACTACGCGGTAATTCACGAACACCAACAAACAAAATGGAAGTTTTGGTTAGAAATAAATACTTTTTCTTGCCATATATCTAATAATAGACAGATGTCATTGTCTCTCCAGTTGTCTTTTTTATTTCTCTGTTGATAGCCCAACATGTGTTCCAAAGAAAAGTAAGTTAATAGTAAGTTTATATATTATAAAATTAAGTTATCTAATTTTTACATCACTGTTATCACTGTAGAAAACAAAATTACAATACTTTTATCAAGTTTTTGAATCAGATTATTATAAAACGATAAAAATCTTTTTGTAATTATCCATTTATAAGTTATATGATATGTGTTTTTATTGAGTTTTATTAAAAATTAATTTGCAGATAGTGAGTAAATAATTTATTAATGAAAATCTGGGAACAATGAATAGTCATTGGGAAGACCAACTGTCATTAAGCAACAACAATGTCACCTGGGTCTTGTGTTAGATTTTTAAAATTTATATATAATTTTGATATTCATTTTAAAAAATGTGAAAATGAAACATAAAGCTAAATAATTTTAAATCAGTTGCAAAAACTAAGTAGGGGAGGAATGGGATACTTGGGAAAAGTATGTCAAAAACATAAAGAAAAACTCTTGAATTTTTTTTAGCTTGTTAGTTTGAACCATCTGTATCTTCTGAAAAGTATTGGAAGTTTCAATACTAACATTTGGTAGAAAAATTATAAGTTTTATATGCTGTGAGACAGTAAATGGGAGACGGGACAGTTCATAAAAGGATAACAAATTCACATAAAATTTGTATTAAAATACAGTAAAACCAGTCTGTGGTGATCACCCATGGTTCCTTCAAAAAGTGGTCTTTTAGACAGGTGGTCATCCAATACAGGTGGTGCTGTAATACTGTATTTCCGCACATATTTTGTACACAAATATGGCTAAAAACCATATATACTAAGCAAAACTCAAGGTGAGCAAAAATAAGCAAATTTTTTCAACAATAGAGCCATATTGGTACTGTATTTTATTTTTATTCGATAACTCGATTTATAGGAGTCATCATGATTTTATAAGACAGATTTAAAACCAATATTTTAAGGATTAATACAATACTTGCATTTTCTCGATTATAATGCACACTTTCTTTTTTCCAACTTAATTGATTTAACTTGGTTCTTTTTGTTTGCTCCTCAGTTATGTGTATTACGTCATTGATATACAAGTGCATTGTATCTCTTCATTACTTTGGTTTTGGTTTTCATTAGTTTAATCTTATTTTAACTTTAAAAATACTATACTTTTTTAATATTTAATAATTTCTTAAGTACAANTTTTCATAATTTATTTATTTAATTCGTTTAACTTTAAATTTTTATACACCAAAAGTTATCATTTAAATTGAATGTTCTGTTTGTAGAACATTTTCTAAAAATGGATTTAAAAACCTGATGGCCTATGGGAGTAAGCTGAAAACATTTGTTCATAAAAAAAAATCTCTCAGCAAATGCATAGATATTGTTATAAGTTTGTAATTTATCTCTGCTGAATACTTCCAGACTAGTGCAATAATAAAGAAAAGTGAAAGGAACAATATCTCTGCAAGATATAGCATCCAAAATCAGCCTACAGCCTACTTTCAGGTGCTATACAGAGTCACACTGAATGCTCCACTTAGCCTATTGCAGCGGTCCCCAACCTTTTTATCGCCATGGACCAGTCAACATTTGATAATTTTACCACGGCCGCTGAGGGGGAATGTTGATTGTTTTGATTTAATAATTTTAATTTAATTGTATTTAAACATGCCTTTAAAATAAAATACAGTTACACCAAAAAATGAATATAAAGCAATTTAATATTTTAACTCGCTAAAATGCTAAATCAATGAGAACCCTGAGCTTGTTTCTTTGCAACAAGACAGTTCCATCTGGGAGTAATAGGAGACAATGACACCCGAAGTGTGTTGCTTATGTCCAGTTTATTCCGTTGTTTTGTTTTGGTTGCTGTCACTGCAGAAAACCCCACTTCACATCGATAGGATATTGAAAATGGCAATAGGAATTTAAGTGCTGTGATGACAATCTCGGTATTCTGCCATGACTAATCCAGAACACCGGCAGAGTTGTTGTTTCAAACATAGTTTTAAGGCTGCCGTCATTTGCAATCTCCAGCAGTTGATCTTCTTGCACAGACATGCTAGATTTGCCTTGTTTGTTGACAAATGGGTCACGGATCCATTCCTTACCAGTTTGTGGGCCTTTTGTGGTTGGGAAGTAGTGCTCAAACTCTTTTAAAAGCAAAGACAGGTGATTGTGCACCAACTGGGAGAATGAATGCTCAGGCTTAGTCTCACTTAAATCCCCACTAATGTCTGAAACATGTCCAAAATGCCTCTGTTCATGCACCGTCCCCACAACTCCAGTTTGGTTTTAAATGCAGCTGCTTTGTCTGCCAACTTGAAAACAGTTGTCATTTTTCCCTGAAGGGACAGATTGAGTTTATTGAGCAGGCTGAATACATCACACAGGTAAGCCAGTTTTGCAACCCATACCTTGTCACTGAAATGAGCTGCCAGCGGTGACTTCTTTTCTGAGAGAAATCTTTGCAATGGCTCTCGTAATTCAAACACTGCAATTTTCCTCTGGATAATCTGTGTATTTCTGTGTATAAGAGAAGGCATCTGTGCTCTGCATCCATCTCCTCATGAAGCTGCTCAAACAGGCATGAGTTAAGGGCGTGTGCTTTGATGTGGTTAATAACTTTAACGACATTAATCAATACGCTGTTAAATTCCTGTGACATTTTTTGGCTTGCCAGCATTTCTCTGTGAATGATACAATGTGTAGATTCACTCTCAGGTGCAACTTCCTTAATCCAAGCAGTTAAACCAGACAGTCATCTAGTCGTGGCAGCAGCTCTTTCTGTGAATATGCTGACACAAAAGGACCATTTTAGTTGTCCTGATATATAACCATCCAGTGACTTGAACAGGTCTGCTCCTGTGGTGTTGGTTAGCAAAGATAATGCACATAACAAATCCTCATGTACATACTCCTGATATAGATATCGCACATAAAAAAGTAGTATTGCCTTGTTGTCGATATCTAGATTTGTCAACCTGGAGTGCATACCACAGTGATGTATTAATCCTCTCCAACAATTGTGTCTCAATGTCTTCAGCTATTTCCTCAATGCGCCTAGTCACAGTGCTAGCTAACAAAGACACAGGTGCTATCTTTTCCACAGCATCCTCTCCAAGAAGTTCACAGCAAATGTCTTTAGTGGAGGGCAATATCAATTCTTCACCAATAGTCAATGGCTTTTTAGTCTTAGCAATACGGTTAGCCACCACTCTCAGTGCATTCTCCTTTATTGATGTGGTGGCCCTCAGAAATTTCTTCTGTCCTTCGTGTTCCCGTTTTTTTCTTTCAAAATACTCCAGAGGCTTGTCTTTTAATCCAGAGTGCATGGCATTCAAGTGGCAAAGCAGTTTTGAAGGTTTCATTGCCTCCTTAGAGAGCTGGTTGCCACAAACTATGCAGAGCGGGGTTGGTGTATGGGAATCATCTGTTCTGGTAAATCCATATTTCAAGTAGGACTCATGGTCTTGTCTGTTAAAAGTTTTATGTTTCTTTGATGTTGAAGGCTCTTCTGTCTCTTCACTAGGCCATTTCTTTTTCCCAAGGAAACTTTTTAATGACATGTGTTTCATACTCATTTTTGCTAATTTGTGGGTTAAATTTGAGCAAACACAATATACACATACACCAAGCACTGTTAAACATGAGAAAGTACCGGTGAACAGAGAGAAGAGCGATACACACCTTCTCTCCACCAAAGCTACAACGCCACTGCCGCTTGCAGCCGCTCAGCTCCAGATGTCACATAAAACTGCCTTGATATCACGATATTTTACTGATGCATGGTATTGGTGCAGTTTTAGGTGACGACTCTCAGCTCCTAGTTAACCAATTGTCCATTAAAAGTCACAAAAACCCAAGAGAAATACACCACAGTAAATAAAATGGAAATAATTTAATGTTTCTTGGGTGGCCCAGTACCATTTGATCCACGGACCAGGGATTGGGGACCACTGGCCTAATGCATGTTTAACAGACAGCTTAGCTAATGATATTTATTGGTAAAGAATAAAGAAAAGTCTGATATGCGACCCTTTGCCAAATATTTGCATCCAAATGTGGAAACCCAATAGTGGCAGTTCCAGTTTCCATCTTGTTTGAGGATGTCATGCTTGCAAGCAAGTTAAGTTATAAGCATGGCAATCAGTGCTTGTAACAAATAAGTGAATTAACTTCTACTGACCAAAAACAGTATTTACTTTGAACCAGTACTACTGCCTATTCTTCATGTTTGTCAAGGCAAGCAATAATGAGCCTTGACCAATGCTCTGCATGTAGTTGTGTGCTTTAGTGCTTGCACTGAAGCACTTGCATGGGGGTAATCCCCACAACCTCACTAAAACTATATCATCAAATACTCCACAAACAGTTGAGTGGGCTACTCAAAGCCAGCATAGTCGTGTGGGCTAAATAGTTAAATGCAATAGTCTTAGTGAAGCATATGGTGCACATCACGACTCCTGATTACATGCAGCTAATTTCGGGGGGCTTTATCTCACTAAGGATCACATGTTGCGATATGATTCCTTTGACATTTTTGCTTCTCTAGGCATGCTCTACAGCTCTGTTAAGGTCCCAATAGTGTCATTCACATCTGCAATTGTACCCAGTTTAGAATGTTCAATTCACTTATCCTGTCTACAGTTCTGCATCCATCTTGCTTTTCTTTGCTTATTTGCAGGAAATTAAATAATCTAACATTTGAACATTTACTTTTACAATTTCGTGTCACACAATAATTCATTCTGTCACTTTCTGAGACTTAAAGACAGCCAACTCACATGAGAACCTCGTGTAGGGTATACTCTATCAATAAGTCCCAAAATGGCTGCTGCTGTAAAGGATCACAGGATTGTGTTTAGACCTATTTATATAGACCTTGTGATAATGAAATCTCATACTGTTGTAAGGGACTAGATTTGAATCCAGTTCAAGATCTTTATCATGATATTTTGATAGATAATTCTCTTTCTTACCATGTTCTTACCAATGATTTTACCATCTTGTTCTAATCCGAATGCTACATACCATAATAAATCAAAACTGGTCCATAATAATATCATAATAAATCCAAGTTCGTGGTGCTGAGAATATTATCTTAAAATGTCATCCATAATTTAAGGAATCTTTTATGTTAAAAATGAAATTACTGTAGTTTTTCCATAAACAGTACATGTTTGTTAATCCAGTACCTATGGGACCAGAATGGTGCCAGATTATTGAAAATTCAACATTACAGGACATTTTTATATTTTCACAAAATTTAATTAAGTTAATGTACTGTACAGTACCAGCTGAATATTCTACATTTTGTTCCAATTAGGGATTGTAAATTTACCGACTTTTTCATTTACCGGTAATTCAGTAAATGAAAATTAAAATACCGGTTTACCAGTAAAATTACCAGTAAATTTTTTTCCTGAAAAATAAAATTAAGGTGATAAAAAATGTAATTCTGATTTCCATTTCACATTTTTTATTTCAAAGATATAGAATATAAAAAATATAAAAATCAAAGTGTTATCTATTAAAAATACATTTAGAGAAGTCTACGGTTTTTATTGGCTTATCGAAGAAGTGAATACGAATGGACCCTAGACCATCACTGGTATACCCCATCACTGACTGATTGCCCCTGGAAGTCGGCTTCTTACAGAAACACAGCTTCCCTATCATCAAATGTCATGGCACGCCATTGGTGTTAACATCCTGTATTTGGTTTCAATTGTGATATCTTAGTAGGTCATTATTATGGCCTATTAATAAAATCTTTTATGTACTGTATACTATTTTTGTATTGTTATGGCACCAACGATTGAGGGACTACCAATAGTCCGAAATGTATATTAGTTGTAATTTGAACATATTGTACAGTACATATTGGTTTTTAATCTTTGTAAAATCTCCCTTTGTAATAACTGTATATTGAATCTAATAAATTTTGTATTCGTGTTGACTGGTGTGATAAGCCCTAATATAAATTAACTGGTTTTATTAAATTAATATAATAATAACTTAATAAATGTTATCGTAAAATTAAGAAGCCGTACCAACATTCACAATGGAAACAAAATGAGTGTAAACATATTTGGTAAACATGAAAAAACAACAAGCTGTTTTTTCATCCTTCAAAAATTGGTTTTTACATCTAGGTTAAAGCTGTGCAGTTTATGGTTATAAGTAGCGTCGAAGCGTAGATATTACATGTTTTGCGACAGAAAAGTTGGAAGTGTAAGCACGGGCGATAGTGGGTTTATTCATTAAACCAAAGAAGGATTCGTCAACTGAACTTCCTTAACCCTCCCTCGGTACTTCACTAAGATTCTCAATCACTAGTTGTTACTAATTTGATAAAATTACTGATTTTTGTTTGTTTCAAACTATGGACTGCTAATGCACCTAAATTCAAGTTTCAAATATTATGGGATTCCGAGATACGATAAATCTGAGTTTAATTTTTTCGAAACATAAATGAGTTAATGAAGTTATCTAAAAATTCCTGAAGTATTAAAATTTATGGAATATTAGAGTTTCAGTACCTCTTTGTAAACTCTTTGTGGTACTGCTTTTCGGGGCTAAAACATTTTAAGCCTTAATCCTCTCCCTCTCCCCCCGTGGTGGAATTTCCAAAAATCCCTTTTTAGTGTGTATGTTCAAGACGTACCCTAAGTGTGTACTAAATTTCACCTCTTTAGATTCAGCGGTTTGATCTGGGCGATGATGAATCAATCAGTCAGTCAGGACATGTAATTATGTATATATACTAGCAGACCCTGCCACGCATTGTTGTGGCTCAAAATGTATCTATTATAAATTTATGACACTTTCCCGTGGGGGGGGGAATTTTTCGAAAAATTTTTTCTTAGTGTACATTCTGTTGACGTATCCTATTAAAATGCAATCAAAAACGCAAAAACCCGCATCTAAAATAGTATAAATAGAAGCAGAGTTCTTTAACGTAAGCCTTAATCCTAACCATCTCCCTTCAGTGGGGTTGAATTTCGACATGTATATTATATAAAAACACGTGCGTATTCGAATGCAGCGTTGTGTGAAAATTTCAAAGGAATCGGTAGGAATAAACGAACATTACATTTTTATTTATATAAATAGATAGATGATCTGCTTTAGTTCATTTTCACAGAAAAGCATAATGCCTCAAAGAAAAGCAAACTTAGGGCGTCGTACTCGTAGCGCCATCTGTTGGACATAAAAGCCTTAACCTAGATTATATCTTTTAATTAATTTATATGAATGTTTAACGGAATAATATACAGCCTATGTCCATCCTGAAGTTCCATTCTAAATATTGGTGAAAGAATTTTTGAAATCGGATGAGTAGTTTAGGAGATTACCTGCTGCATACAAACTTACATACTTACAAACATTACCTCTTTATAATATTAGTATAGATTTAATTGTGAACCGATCTTTATTCCTATTCGCGTTTTTCATGAACTATAGAGGGCGCTGCATTTTTACAAAATGGCTACTTTATCTGGGTCGCTTGTAACTAGTAATGTAAAGTTGATGATAAAAATTGCCAAGTGCCTGAAAATAAATACAATAATTATTTGTGTTTGAATTATTACTAATAACTACAAGCACGGTTTCAAAGTACCAGAATAGTAATGTAAAATTAATCATATATTACTGTCCGATATAATGATATACTGTATGCTGCCTTGCCGATATAATGATTATATGCTCGACTTTCAAGGGACCTCAAACATTTGTACAAAAAAGAAAATTGAAGTCAGATTTTGTAATAAGCATTTTTTACAAACCAACAAAACATACTTCACTGTT
Organism: Centruroides sculpturatus; assembly: GCF_000671375.1. Taxonomy (NCBI): domain Eukaryota; kingdom Metazoa; phylum Arthropoda; class Arachnida; order Scorpiones; family Buthidae; genus Centruroides; species Centruroides sculpturatus. Next base: position 681,790 of record NW_019384432.1, on the reverse strand, counting down.
TATTTTGTGTAGTGTTTCATTAATTTTTTTCTAAGAATTAACATAAGATCTTTTTAAAAAAATTGATATAACCAATTTTAAAAAAATTTTTAATGGAATGGGTATAAAAATTTAAACTTAGTTATAAAACAGAAGACTAGTGAAACCTCACGTCTTTTTCTTCCAATATCCATATTAAATCAGAGTCATAGTCTGATTTAATTCTTTTCTTTTTATGATTGACTTCTAAAACTGTGAAGGGTTGGTAAGAGGCCTTACAGAGTTCAGCTCAGGGCGTCGAAATGCTTAAATCCGGCCCTGTGTCCTACACAAAATTATTGGCATTTTAAACTTTAACAAAATGTTTTAAAATTAACAGCATAACTTGTTCGTGAAAGCTGGACAATCGGGAAACTGCCAATTCTTAACAGTCTAATCCACTCTTTCAGAATTCAGAGCTCATAAATATAACCGATCAATTTCCGAATAATCATCTGTTTTTCCCGTTTTTCGTGTGGGAATAGACGAAAACTTATATCAGGCTCTCGTAAGGCTTTGAAATTGCAATTTGGAACCAACAGTAAGCGTTGCTTTTTCTATCGCTTTTCATCTTTACTACTGATAATACACAAGAATGAATCAAACGACCCAGATAAAATAGTTTTGTTTTTAAACACCAGAGGGCGAACATCAGGTGAAAAATGCGATGGTTTAATTGTTGACTGAACCGAAAGAAAATTTAAATAGAGAAAAGCGCACGATCGATATCAGTTTAAATATTCACCTAACCGAGGAGCAATGAAATGAGAAGTAACTTACTACAAGTGAATAAATCATAAATGTAACCTAAGAAATTATCATGTGGGATTAGAGCTTTTGCTGATAAAGAATACAATGGTATTTTACACTGTTACTTCTGTTTACTACCTTGTACAGTATATGCTTGATTTGAATAAAATTAAAATAAATATATTAAATACTTTTATGAATTTTTACCCTTTTTTTTAACTTTTTCCGCCCTGTGGACACTTTTAGCGTGCCCATTATGGGGCATCCAGGTAGTGAGGGACGGGGCCCGAGTTATCTGAACGGATCACCGCCAAAAAATTCTTGGGGATTTTTCGACCCTTCCGGATTAGTTCCCGGGCCACCCAGAGCGATAGGCTGCCACCTTGCTCGCTCGGTCATCCGGCCGTCAATTCGGATAGAGGATAAGTGGAGAAATTTTGAAATTTTTTATTATGGGTTATCTCACGGCAGACATTTATAATTATCAGAAATTATGTGTAACTAAAAAACTTTTATTTTTCAGCAATGGGAGAATAATAATATTAGTACAATAGAAAATTTGAAATTTATTTTAAAAAGAGCTAATTATAATTTAAAAAAGTAAAATTCAGAATTGTATAATTATTAATATTGTTTACTTTAGATGAAATATTATTCTTATAATTTTAGTGATAAATACATTAATTAAAATGTACTAAACTTTACAGTTTACATCCGAGTTGAGTTCATCACGGTTTTGAATTTCTGGTTTATTCGTGTTTGTTTGTTTGTTTGTTTGTTTTTTTAAATGTGTCGGAGTCTGTTTTTATGAACTTTATCCTAAAACTATTTAATAGAAGAATAATATATGTCATAGAAGTAAATATATTTAATGCAATATCAAAATAAAGATCCATCTGTAATTTTCTCGTGAGTTTTATCTGGCAACGATTAGAACGTGGGAGATTTTCAAATATTGATGTAAGTGAAAAACATGTTTGCCTGTATATATAGTGAAAACAAATAGGATTCTTCGTAATCATAAATATATAAGTATATAAGAATTTTGAAATGAATAAACATTTTAAAATTTGCATTATTATCAATTCGTAAAGAAATACTTCTTTATTTTCAACAATAATAATAGTTTTCCTACTTATAAACCTAAATATTAGCCATCAATTTTCATACAATTACGTTTAGTCAGGGATTAAATGATGTGTATCTATCCTATAAATAATATAACATTTTGAGAAGGCAAATAAAGGTAATAATAAACGATGCTTTTAGCCCAAGACTTTAATTTAGCGTTAGATAGCTTAATAAATAGAATTTTGACAATTTGGAGGGCTTATCATACCAAGGCTGGCTGAAAAATAGACCAGATCTTTTACAAAAAAATTAGTCTTTAATAATAACCTTCAAATTTAATAAACGATGCATTTCGGGTACAAGGACCCCTCATCAGCTTACAAACACATAATACCAACTTAGCACACATATAATTATAACACTAATAGTTAATCAATACAAAGGAATTTTTGATATGTACAATGCACTGTATTTACAATATTTAATACAACCCATATACTACTGTATATATGGGTTGTATTAATATATGATGCAAGAATAAAGTAAACATAGCAATTACAATGCTACAATTTCTTATTGTAAATTTGTTTTGATTAAATTATTTTTTCCTCTTTAAGAAGAAAGTTATACTTTATCATCTGTTTAATAAATATGAAACATTGTATATTGCTAGTAGTACATTTGCATCTTCTATTTAATCCGTCATGTTCTATTATTAGTGCACCACCATAGTAAAATGCAATGGTACAACTAGACTACATTTTTATATTAGGAGTTTATCTTTGTTTTGAGACCATAAATAAAGCATCTCTACAGTCGTGTACCATATTTGGAGTGTTAATGTCTCTTGATGATACAGGTGATGTATGAAGTGCTTGATTTCATTTATGATACAGAATTTCTATTAAATATGATTACATATGAATGACACAGTGAGCTTATAGGAAAGAATAGTTAAACTGACCAGCTGTTAAATGTTTATCAAATCTTGTTTCCATGTGCTTTTACTGTATGTGCTTATAAAAGTACATGGAAACGGCTAGGATGTTCAGACTGTTTCTTGTCTTCTGATTCTATAACTTTCAATATTTTAAGATTTGATGATTTGAAAATAATAATGGAAGTTAAAAGTTAATTATAAAACCTTGTATGTTGTTATTAATATGAGTAATTTTATAATTTATTGTTTGCTGTAACAGATACATGTCTAAAATATTTTTAATTTATTTATTATTTATAGGGCAGAAACCATAGAATTTACAAATTTGGAAAAGAAAAGTAAGTTAATAGTAAGTTTATATATTATAAAATTAAGTTATCTAATTTTTACATCACTGTTATCACTGTAGAAAACAAAATTACAATACTTTTATCAAGTTTTTGAATCAGATTATTATAAAACGATAAAAATCTTTTTGTAATTATCCATTTATAAGTTATATGATATGTGTTTTTATTGAGTTTTATTAAAAATTAATTTGCAGATAGTGAGTAAATAATTTATTAATGAAAATCTGGAAACAATGAATAGTCATTGGGAAGACCAACTGTCATTAAGCAACAACAATGTCACCTGGGTCTTGTGTTAGATTTTTAAAATTTATATATAATTTTGATATTCATTTTAAAAAATGTGAAAATGAAACATAAAGCTAAATAATTTTAAATCAGTTGCAAAAACTAAGTAGGGGAGGAATGGGATACTTGGGAAAAGTATGTCAAAAACATAAAGAAAAACTCTTGAATNGCGGACTCAGGTAATGCTGTAGCTATTGGAGGAGTTGAGTGTAAGTTTTTTGATAGCAGTTGAGATGGGGTGGAGCTGTCTGCTATTGATAAGGTTGATGACAGTCTGTGAAGATAGCAATCTGCGTATGAGTTAAGTGCTGTTCAAACCAGCCAACAGCCATGTTAATGGCCACAAGCTCGGCGTGAAAAACACTGCAGAAGTGCTTACTCTGTAACCCTGCTGATGGATCTCACTGTTGTTTTGCATCACAACGAAGGCGCACCCAATGTTTCCATCCAGGCCAGAGCCATCTGTATAGATTTCCACGTCGGAGATATTGGGCGAACTGGTGTTAATATGGTTGTTGATGTAAGGAGGAGTGAGGTCGGTGATGGGATTCATTTTCTTGAAGTTGGCAGCGGGAATGTTGCAGATGACTGTACAGATGTCTTGACCAGTCTTTAGCTTCCAAAGCTTGTACCTCGCACGAATAATGTCGGTGATGGGTGGCTTGCGGGTTATGGTATGAAGACTACTGTTTGGGGTTGTTCTATAGGCTCTGGATATGAGGATTAAGGCCTTGCGCTGGGATGAAATTAGTTTTCTGCAGGAGTGAACCTTCCTGGCAGCCCAGCCCCAACTGCCACATCCATATGTGATGATTGGTGTGAAGATGTGGTCGTTAATAATAAAACAATTTTATTATTTTTTCTCATAATACGATTTCATTATAATCATGGAATCAAAAAAGGAAGGTTGCCTATAAAACTGATTTTGGCATTAATGTGTTTATTGTTTTTTGAATGTTTTGCATGTGAAAATTACTTGGATATTATTTTTCTAAAAATATCGTGGAAATAAGGTAAATTGAAACAGAAACTATTTATTGCACATGTATTGTATATCAGCTTCAAAAAATAAATAAATAAATAAATAAATAACATAAATTTATCAAATGATGAGATCAGTCGATTAATTGTATCTTGCACAATATTTTATACCTCAAGAAAAATACTGTACGTCTACAGTACATTCATTCATTCATTCATTGTTTTATTGCACAAACAACATGTACATTCTGGTCCCGCAGAAAGCATTATCAGGGAAATGTTTACATGGATAAAGTTCAAAGTACATACATAAAATAACAGAATAATCAAATTACAGTAAGATACGTTTGAGAAAGATTCCATCAAATAATAATAAGAACAAAATGAGGTTTAAGATTGTCTACAGTACATTTCATTCATTCATTCAATATCTTTATTACGTACCAAAATTTGTACATATCTGGTACTGCATGGCACTACCAGGAATAAAATACATGAAGTTTGAATGATAAGATGACAGTATGTTTTTTATAGTAAATATAGAGTAATGTAAGATTGAGTATGATTCAAGTACAATAACCACAATGAAACAATTCAATTCATATTGCAAATCGAAAGAGATGTTCTGAGATTGCAAGTTACAAAGAAAAAATATAACAAAACATGGTTACAAACAAAATTAAAATAATATAAAGGTTACAGTCAATTAATTAACAGTACAGCATCATATCATAGAATGACATCACTATGTCTATGGATATTAGACATAACATAAGTTACATTAGGATGATTACAATTATGCATACGTATGATTAAGATTGAAATGATGTACAATAGTTAATACAATAAATACAATTAATTGTGTGAGCATTGTTGCAAGGTGTACCAAGTATACAAAGTAATAAAATAATGTAATGAATGTTAATAATCGAGGAATAGGTTACATGCAAGTAATTATGTGTACAATACAGAACAAAAGTTGCAATAAAAAAAATGGTTGACGTGTAACATACAGCGTAACATACAGGTGGAAAACAGGATATAAAATGTTACAAGAGTAGAGCGAGACAAAATGTTACAAGTACTATTATGCTGACATATGTACAACATATACAATAAAGCCGAGGCGGGGGCGCTGGGATAGGACAGAGCCGCTTAAGAACTATTTACTGGTGGTGGTGGGAGCTATGAGCTCATAGGCTTGCATGAGGTTGAGGAAGGCTGCATACAGTTCCTTGTGCTTGAAGAGTTCTGTCTGTTGACATGGCCAGGAGATATCAAGGCTATGTGCCATAAGTTCAATAGCAAGTCTTTCCTTAGCTAGACAGATGCAATTGTAGATGTAGTGGTCTGGGCCATCCGCCGTCTTGCAGATGGCACAGAGGGGGGACTGCTTCCCTGTGAACCTATGTAGGTAACTGGAGAATTTCCCATGGCCAGTGATATATTGTAAGAGAAGAGAGTTGTTAACAATCCAGGTGTAGTTCTGGTACTCGTGGATGTTGGGGATAAAGTTGTAGGTATGACTGCTATGATTTTCATGCCAAGAGTCCTGCCAGTGGTGGAGTGTGTCATTGTATAGAAGTCTTTTAACTTTATTCAGGCTGATTTTATTATAGATGGAGTCTAGCGTGTCATTGTTGGTAGCTGTCTTTGCCCGCTGGTCAGCTCTCTTGTTACCAGTGGTACCATGATGACTGCGGACTCAGGTAATGCTGTAGCTATTGGAGGAGTTGAGTGTAAGTTTTTTGATAGCAGTTGAGATGGGGTGGAGCTGTCTGCTATTGATAAGGTTGATGACAGTCTGTGAAGATAGCAATCTGCGTATGAGTTAAGTGCTGTTCAAACCAGCCAACAGCCATGTTAATGGCCACAAGCTCGGCGTGAAAAACACTGCAGAAGTGCTTACTCTGTAACCCTGCTGATGGATCTCACTGTTGTTTTGCATCACAACGAAGGCGCACCCAATGTTTCCATCCAGGCCAGAGCCATCTGTATAGATTTCCACGTCGGAGATATTGGGCGAACTGGTGTTAATATGGTTGTTGATGTAAGGAGGAGTGAGGTCGGTGATGGGATTCATTTTCTTGAAGTTGGCAGCGGGAATGTTGCAGATGACTGTACAGATGTCTTGACCAGTCTTTAGCTTCCAAAGCTTGTACCTCGCACGAATAATGTCGGTGATGGGTGGCTTGCGGGTTATGGTATGAAGACTACTGTTTGGGGTTGTTCTATAGGCTCTGGATATGAGGATTAAGGCCTTGCGCTGGGATGAAATTAGTTTTCTGCAGGAGTGAACCTTCCTGGCAGCCCAGCCCCAACTGCCACATCCATATGTGATGATTGGTGTGAAGATGTGGTCGTAAATGATACTGACTGCCTCGGAATTAAGACCCCACTTCTTGCGGGCAACCTGGGAGAAAGCCTGAAAGATGAGGTTGGTTCTGTTGGTAATATATTTTATATGATTGTCCCAACTAAGGCAGTGGTCCAACCAGACACCAAGGTATTTGATTGCCCTTTCAACTTTGACGGAGTGATTATTCATGCGAATTGTCGGTGTGTGACGGCACAGATTTGGTTGTCTGGGTTGATTAAAAACAATGCAAGTAGTTTTGCCAGGGTTAAAATTGAGTTTGTGCCTGATGCCCCAGTGATGAACATGGCTAAGCGTATCATTGCCTCTGCTCTCAAGTGTAGCACGGGAATTATCGCCAATCAGTATCAAGACATCATCCGCATATGCTATGATGCCGTCGTGTCCAAAGTCTTCTTGAAGAAAAGAGTTGAAGGCAAGATTCCCGAGGCTGCCCTCAGGAGTGGTCCACGGACCAACCCCTGAGGGCAGCCTTGGGCAATATTTCTTTTCACATGATGTGAGCCGTATTGTAGTAGAGCCTTCCAGTCGTTGAGGTAGTCCTTGAAAAGTTGATATAGATTGGCTGGGCAATCAATATGTTTGAGGCGGTACAGGATAAGTGGCCACCATGCGGAGTCAAAAGCCTTGGAGATATCAAGGCTGGTGGCAAGCACATACTTGTGCGTACTGAGGAGGCTATTGACGTTATTGACGGCATAGTGAATGGCATCAGAGGAAAAGGGCTGTTGGCGGAAGCCAAATTGGGTTTCACTAATGATGTTCCCAGTTTCAGTATGCCAGGTCAGACGATCAGTTAACAGGCGCTCCAAAACTTTACCGAAAACAGGCAACAGCGAGATTGGCCTGAC
>NW_019384432.1:661400-669172 GCF_000671375.1 Centruroides sculpturatus | reverse complement strand
CACAATTTTATATATGTGAATATAAATAATCATAAATGTTATTGTTATTCTTAAACTTATAGCATTCATTACAATTGTATTAAAAATTGTTTATATTTTGTTAACTAAATAACTATGTTTCACCTCACATATATATGTTATTTAAATACTTAAAGACATTGTTAGAAAACTTATATATGTATATATAAATATTAATATTTATTGATAAGAAAAGAAATGTCACAAATAATTTATAATATTGTTATATCACAAACTATTTTACTAATTAATAATGTCTTCATCTTTATTCTAGAATAATCCTAAACTTTAATTGAAAACTTTAATTAAAAACTCATGATTGTTATTAAATAATTGTTAAATATAGTTACAAATATAACTAATCCGGTTATGCCTATGAGGTACCGGAAATGTACATTTTATATGTACCTAAATAAAAGATTGTGTGTGTGTGTGTGTGTGTGTGTTTAGCTATATTATATATCGAATTTAGAGATGTTTGTATCCATGTTATTTGCTTCTAAGTAGGTTTGTAATTTTGCTATTCTATCTTTATATTTGATGTATGATTTTTTTGTAATTTTCTTCCCTCTATTTTTGATTTTACATAATTTTTTAGTTTGTTGCTAATTTCTATTTTTATATCATTGTAATCCTCTGGGAGGTAATTTTCTGCATATATAATTGAGGTGTGATATGATGTCTAGTTTGGCCCATCAGTTTGGGCCGTTAAAGTCCAATCCAGTGTGTAGTATTTTTAGTATATTTGTTAATATCTCTACGTCAGTTTTGTTTAGCACTAAGTTATCTTTTCACTTTTAAAAATGTGGTTCCCTGGTTAAAAATGTGGTCTGTACAACCACTGCCAAGTAACCATCCTATTTCACCTATCTTTGGCTTTTTGTTTTTACTTGTTGTATAAATATTGTTTGCAATAGTAGTCTGAAACCTATTTCCTTGATATTCATGTATGCTTTTATGGTAAGCACGCGGACGAACAAAACAATGAAAGTTGTCTACAATAAAAATTTTATTGTCGGTTCGTGCGGTTATATATATATACAAGATTCTTTAGGATCCCAACTCCAATATATATTCGATTTCGGCAATATATTTATATATTGGTACAAGAGAGTGACACGTTTTTCGTGACAATATTAAATTTTACTTAACCTATATTAATCTAACTTATATACTAATGAAGAATTATAGAATGAAAAAGTTAAGATTATGAGCAATAAGAATAGGACAAAATGCTGATGGGGTACCCCAGTTTTCTTTCTTCCTTCCTTTATACTTTGCTAGTATCAAGGCAAAGACTTGCGTTGATCTGCCTTTTTTTGGACTTTGCTAGTATCAAGGCAAAGACTTGTGCTGATCTTCCTTCCTCCCTTCTATTCTGTTCGATATTTCTCTAGACGTTCACAGATCTTGCAGTCCTATTTGGTTTCAATGACCAGGACTTCTTCCTTTCTCCGTCTCTCTCATCCAAACGCTAGCCACAGAATGAATGTCTCTCTCTCCCGACTTGCCTCAGGGTCTCTTTTCACTACCCTTGTTTGTCGTTGTATTTCCTAGAAAACGTTTACCACCAGCCGGGAGGACTGACTGTTAGAAAGTTCGAGAAAGTTTATAGACAAAGGAATGAGGAAACAATATTAAGTTTAATACTAATTACAAATATATAAACCTTTTGTGTGTCACCACACTTTGATGATAATTTTCTTGTCCTCTCTGGAAGTTTCTGGCATTAAATGATCCACGTCCTTGGTAAACAGAAAAACCATGACCTTGATCACGGCTTTTAATTCCATAACAACAATCTCTTTTTAAGTGGCCAGGCTTACCACAGCTGAAACATTTCAACTTATTCTGAAATGATGACCTGGCTTCAGCTCGAAATACATTTGATCTTATTTGACTCTTCATTAGATTTTTCCTCTACACTTTTTAACTTTATTTTCAGGGTTCCTACGCACCTGGAAAGTCAGGGAAAGTCAGGGAATTTGTCGAAAATTGTCAAAAAGTCAGGGAATTTGTCAAAAATTGTCAAAAAGTCAGGAAATTTGTCTCCTTAACTGTGTTGTTGATCTCGTTTGCTGAATATACATGACCAATCATAGCCATACGAGGCGGCAAGAAGTAATGCTGCAATCTTTAATAAGAAAATACACCAGAATCCATTTTGAAATGGTTTTTTTCATCGTTCTGAAGCCATNCCTTGCGCTGGGATGAAATTAGTTTTCTGCAGGAGTGAACCTTCCTGGCAGCCCAGCCCCAACTGCCACATCCATATGTGATGATTGGTGTGAAGATGTGGTCGTAAATGATACTGACTGCCTCGGAATTAAGACCCCACTTCTTGCGGGCAACCTGGGAGAAAGCCTGAAAGATGAGGTTGGTTCTGTTGGTAATATATTTTATATGATTGTCCCAACTAAGGCAGTGGTCCAACCAGACACCAAGGTATTTGATTGCCCTTTCAACTTTGACGGAGTGATTATTCATGCGAATTGTCGGTGTGTGACGGCACAGATTTGGTTGTCTGGGTTGATTAAAAACAATGCAAGTAGTTTTGCCAGGGTTAAAATTGAGTTTGTGCCTGATGCCCCAGTGATGAACATGGCTAAGCGTATCATTGCCTCTGCTCTCAAGTGTAGCACGGGAATTATCGCCAATCAGTATCAAGACATCATCCGCATATGCTATGATGCCGTCGTGTCCAAAGTCTTCTTGAAGAAAAGAGTTGAAGGCAAGATTCCCGAGGCTGCCCTCAGGAGTGGTCCACGGACCAACCCCTGAGGGCAGCCTTGGGCAATATTTCTTTTCACATGATGTGAGCCGTATTGTAGTAGAGCCTTCCAGTCGTTGAGGTAGTCCTTGAAAAGTTGATATAGATTGGCTGGGCAATCAATATGTTTGAGGCGGTACAGGATAAGTGGCCACCATGCGGAGTCAAAAGCCTTGGAGATATCAAGGCTGGTGGCAAGCACATACTTGTGCGTACTGAGGAGGCTATTGACGTTATTGACGGCATAGTGAATGGCATCAGAGGAAAAGGGCTGTTGGCGGAAGCCAAATTGGGTTTCACTAATGATGTTCCCAGTTTCAGTATGCCAGGTCAGACGATCAGTTAACAGGTGCTCCAAAACTTTACCGAAAACAGGCAACAGCGAGATTGGCCTGACGTCATTGGGCTTTCCAGGTTTTGGAATTGGTATAATTTTTGCGACCTTCCATTTATTTGGGAAAACCCCATTATGTAAGCAACTATTATACATGTTTATAATATGACTAGGTATAAGCTTCCAGATAGCTTTGGCTATCCTGCTGTTAATGTTATCGACACCAGGAGCTTAGTTATCCTTTAGGTTTGTAAAGGCATTGTTGATCTCATCATGACAGAAGTCCGGGGAATTGTTGGTATGAATGGGGATGTTGATGTCTTCCCGTATAGTTTGATGCCAAGTGGTGTCATCATCCGTGCTGTCCTCAATGCAAAAAGAGCTCATTTGCTTATCAATGATTTCGAAAAAGCTGTTGCCAATGGACGATGTGTCTTTATTAATGAGGATTTGTGTCTTCTTGAGCTTGTTTGTGCAGAGTTTAGTTATGTAACCCCAGGGGTTAGAAGAAGCCGCAGTACAGAACTGCCTCCAAGAACGAATTTTTGCATCTTTGATTTCTTTTTTGTAAATAACCAGATGGTCGAGATAGAGGTGTTTCAAGTTGGTACGGTCAGGTTTACGTCTGCACTTTTGGTAATTGCTCCTAAGTCTGTTGTTAATTTTGTGAAGATCGGTGAGCTTGTTAGTCCACCAGGGAACAGAACGATGCTTCGGGATGGTGCTTGGAATAAACAGCTCACATGCACGTTAGATTGTGTTGATATTATGGTCAAGTGCTTTACTTGCGCTGTCCTTGTCATTTTGATTGCATCAGTGAGATTGGAGTGAAGAAAGTTCTGCATCCCAACCCAGTCAGCAAGAGCTAAGTTGTAATTGATCTTGGGAAGGGCAGGAGAGCCAGTAGTGCAGTTATTGTTGCAGAGAGTAAAAGAGATGTATGCATGATCGCTGAGACTGCAGTCGCCAAGCACCATCCAGTTGTTAAAATCGGTGAAGCAGTCTAAACTACAGGCATTCACATCACTCCAGGATTCTCCTTGTGTTGAAGTGTAGGTAGGAGATGAGAGAGAGTTGTTGAGTAGCCGGAATTGGTTGTGAGTAAAGAGTTCTTCGAAGACATGACCGCGATGGTCATATTTATCACCACCCCAGGTGGAAGAGTGCGCATTGATGTCACCAAGTAGTATAATTCTGTCATTTGTAAAGTTGTCTATGACACTTTGAATGTTGTTTGTGGTCAGTTCCACACTAGCTTCATGGGGACAGTAGACGTTGACAAATATGTAGCGGTTGTTGTTATGGATGAGCTCAGTACAAACAATATTATCATTAGATAAGTTCCTATGGTGGAGGACAGAGAGGTTGCAATTAGTCATGATGGTGATAGCCCAGGGGTAATCATCAGTCCCTCTGAGCACGGTGCAATGAGTTGGTAGACAAGCAGTTTTATTTCTCAGACAGTATGGTTCCTGTATGAAAATCAAGTCATACTTATAGCATTTGGTGGCAAGAAGGGAGGTGGCGGAAATGCCTCTTACCAAATTAATCTGCAGACAACGAATGTAATTGTTTTCTTTAGGACCCATAATCAGTGCAGTCGATGATGTTATTTTTGACATGCTGGAAAACAGGACAAGAACCATCCCGTGCGTTATGTGATGTTTTGTTAGCTTTCTCGTGATGACAATTTACAGTATGCATTTTGGGGTATTATTTTGGTTTGGACACTCTGTATGTGTGTTCTTCGGCACAGTGGCTACAGATGGGTGTTTCGTGTGCACAGCTCTTTGTTGAGTGCCCGTATCTGCAGCATTTATAACATTGGATAATAGGAACAAAGTCGGCCACTCTGCAGCGTGACCATTCTACGTTTAGTTTTTCTGCGACAAGAAGTTGCTGTCTCAGTTTTGGGGTCACCTCCGCAACTCAGTTACAGTATTGACCCTCACGGTTTCCAACATTGAACTTAATCTTGAAGTGTTCGCTAAGTTCTTCAGCGCCATAGTTGTCATTTATTACACTGTTCTGCTCATAAATCATGTTGGTTAGATCATTGCGGTCTATGTGTCTGTTCACGGAGTAGATGATGATGTGTGGGTACCTCTTTCTGGGCCTTCTTGTGTGTAATTCTGGAATATTTTCTTCTATTGTTTTCTCAAGTTTTTCGATATCTTGTTTGTTGTCCAAGTCTATGGCTATCCCTCCGGAGCCTATACGCTTCATGTGCTGAACTCCAATTCCCAGTTTGGATGATTGTATTTTTTGCTGGATGAGTTTTCAGGTGTTGTCGCTGCTCTTATCTTCGTTCTTTTGATATATCAGAAGGACATCTTTGTTTTTTCAGTTGTTTTATTTCTTTGGGAGGGATTAATGGTAAGGCTGGATTTTAGGATGGTGCTGTATGAATGGGTGGGAGCAGCCTCATGTTGCTCTTTTGCCTGTTTGAGATCTGCTAGAATCTTCTTGGTTTTTTCTGCTTCAGAGGATACGATTTGGAGTAGGTCTTCCCTGGTGGGCAAGAGAGCCAGTTTTTCTTCCATTGCTCCGAAAATGTGTGTTCACGTAAAGTGGCTTCAGCCATGGTGATGACTTTACCAATTTGTTCGGTGAAATATTTAATGTGTTCTCTGCCGTTCTGGCGACCCTTAAGGTTACTGACACAGTAGTCTTTGACTTCATCAAGAATTGAATAGGAATTGTCCAAAAAATCAGAGATGGCTTTTTGAACCATGCTGGAGAGAGTGGATATGTAAGAATGTAGCGAAGAGTTGTACCGGGTGTCCCGATTGCCAAGAGGGATCTCTGCACTATTGAGCAAGCAGACGGTGCACTAGTATATGGAACAGTCCACCAGACAAGATGGTGAGCCAAAAGTCCTCCCAGGAAAACAAAGAACACATAAACGCTGATCGGCACCTGTTAAGCCGAATGGCGAAAACGGACAGGATGCGAAATCCTTAACAAAAGACTAAGCGCGGAAACCACGTAACAGACAGGGCTTAGAAATACACCAGAAACTGCCAAATCAGTACCCAGAAAACAGAACCAAAACCCGCAACACACGAAACACTGAATCTGCTAAGCCGCACCTGTCTACAGTACAATAAATTGGCAGTAATACCTGGTTCGCACACAATCCACGACTCACTTCGATCTCGATTTACCTACAATCTTGATTGTGACTGTCGCCAGTCGAATGTCATGCTGTTCATACAGGCAGTCCGCTTGAGAAGAACCCGGCTATTATACGCGATGTTAAAACTGACATAATAATGCAGTTATTCACGAACACCAACAAACAAAATGGAAGTTTTGGTTAGAAATAAATACTTTTTCTTGCCATATATCTAATAATAGACAGATGTCATTGTCTCTCCAGTTGTCTTTTTTATTTCTCTGTTGATAGCCCAACATGTGTTCCGCAACCATCTTGTATTTTCTTGTGTGCGTGGGATTGTGGGATCTCTCGTATGACTGGATCTAGTTTCAAGAACTCTCTTGAGTCGATTGTGATTGAACCTCATTTCAGTCAAGAGAGGTTGCACCACAGCATAGTCGCCGACCTTGATCACAATCTAGATCGAAATGCTCGGTGCAAACGGGGTATAAGGATACAGTATGTACTCTTGTATGTAGGTGCATGTATTTTATCTGTATTTAAAATTGTGTAAAATACAACACAGTTTAAAGCAATTTAGAACAGAAAATTTAATAACTAAATTTACATATACAGGCTAGACCAAGCATGGCCAACATATGGCCCGCGGGCCAGATCCGGCCCGTCTAATGAATTTATGTGGCCCGCGATCAATTTTTCAATATTAGCTACTGAAGTCCAAATAGCACAATGAAAAATTCTGATGCCTACAAAAAACAAATAAATAAATCTATACTAATATTATAAAGAGGTAATGTTTGTATGTAAGTTTGTATGCAGCAGGTAATCTCCGAAACTACTCATCTGATTTCAAAAATTCTTTCACCAATATTTAGAATGGAACCTCAGGGTGGACATAGGCTGTATATTATTCTGTTAAACATTCCTATAAATTAAAATATATAATCTAGGTTAAGGATTTTATGTAAACAGATGGCGCTATGAGTACGAAGCCCTAAGTTTGCTTTTCTGCGAGGCATTATGCTTTTCTGTGAAAATGAACTAAAGCAGATCATCATCTATTTATATAAATAAAAATGTAATGTTCGTTTGTTCCTACTGATTCCTTTGAAATTTTGACACAACGCTGCATTCGAATACGCACGTGTTTTTATATAATATACATGTCGAAATCCCCCCGGGAGATGGACAGGATTAAGGCTTACCGTAAAGAACTGTGCTTCTATTTATGCTATTTTAGATGCGATTTTTTGCGTTTTTGATTGAGTTTTAATAGGGTACGTCAACAGAATATACACTACAAAGGGATTTTTCGATATTTCCCCGTGGGGGAGAGACACAGGATTAAGGCTTACCGTGAAGAATTTGGCTTCTATTATACTATTTTAGATGCGGTTTTTTGCGTTTTTGATTGTGTTTTAATAGGGTACGTCAAGAAAATGTACACTAAGGGATTTTTCGAAAAATCCCCCCCACGGGAGAAGTGTTATACATTTATAATAAATACATTTTGAGCCACAACAACGCGT
>NW_019384432.1:653215-656455 GCF_000671375.1 Centruroides sculpturatus | reverse complement strand
TTTTAAAAGAATTGAAAGTAAGTGACAAAGATATTCTGTGTTTTCTAAGAGATTGTCGAAATGTGCTGAAAGTGATGACACAAAAGATTATTGAGAAGGGACCTGTCAAGTACAAATGTGTGAAAGCTTTGAGCAGCTTAGACCCAGAAATTATTAAAATGCAATCAAATGTTGGAAAATTGTATTTCAATGTTTTACTGGAGGTTCTACATGATACAAACAGGATTGATGAGAAATGTGCTGTCAAAGCAAAAGAACAGTATGATATACTCTGCAGTAAAGTGCCCATAAAACCCTATTCTACAAAGTTTGAGGACTTCATATCTGAAAGGAGTGATGATGATAGTCTGGACACATTTTATTGTGAAGTTTTGAAGGATGATAGGCAACTGCGAGATCTATGGTCTATTATCAAAATTTCTCTTTCTTTCTCCCATGGGAATGCAAGTGTTGAGAGTGGTTTTTCGGTTAACAAATCACTGTTGAGTGAAAATCTTAAGGAAGAAGGTTTAGTTGCTCAACGCTTAGTTTATGACGGGGTCCATTTTGCAGGTGGTATTGATCAAATAAATATAGACCAGAAAATGTTGTTAACAGTCAGAGGATCTAGACAGCGATATATTGCATCTCTGCAACAGAAAAAAGATATTCAGAAGCAGCAGGCATTGAGGGCTAAAGAAAAAAGAAAACTTACACAACAACTTAAGGACTTAAAACAACACAAGAAAACATTAAGAAAAGATCACGAAAAAGAAGTAAAAGAGATTGAAATGAAAATAAATACACTTGAGGAGAAAAGGCTAAAACTACATTAATATAATAGTTTTTGTGTTTTATGAATAGTAATTCATTTTTTATTTTCTAATTATCTGTATTTTGAAAAAAAGGATTAATACTAAGAAGTTTCTCTGTATTTTGATTGTCCATTTTGTAAAAAAATAAAAAGATTTCACAATAAATTAGATGCATTTGTTAGAGAAGCTATAGTATAAACTTACACCTATTCCTCTTTATGTACAATCATTGATTTTTTTACGTAGGAAAAATGCTTTATTTAAAAATCTTTNATGTAATGTTCGTTTGTTCCTACTGATTCCTTTGAAATTTTGACACAACGCTGCATTCGAATACGCACGTGTTTTTATATAATATACATGTCGAAATCCCCCCGGGAGATGGACAGGATTAAGGCTTACCGTAAAGAACTGTGCTTCTATTTATGCTATTTTAGATGCGATTTTTTGCGTTTTTGATTGAGTTTTAATAGGGTACGTCAACAGAATATACACTACAAAGGGATTTTTCGATATTTCCCCGTGGGGGAGAGACACAGGATTAAGGCTTACCGTGAAGAATTTGGCTTCTATTATACTATTTTAGATGCGGTTTTTTGCGTTTTTGATTGTGTTTTAATAGGGTATGTCAAGAAAATGTACACTAAGGGATTTTTCGGAAAATCCCCCCATGGGGGAAGTGTTATACATTTATAATAGATACATTTTGAGCCACAACAACGCGTGGCGGGGTCTGCTAGTAAATAAATAAAGGTCAACAACTCACTATGCGTTTAGAGGGTTAACCCTCCATTACAAATCTCGTAAGTGTAGTGTAGAATGTTGATAAAGCATGATAATGTGAAAAATGTATCTGTAATCTCTAATCTGACACCACAATGAGATCTCGCACCACCTCAAAGTCTTCCTAGGGCAGCCTCTGGTTTGGCCCGTGGAAAAAGTTTTCTTTCCAATTTGGCCTGGGGGCAAAAACTGTTGGCCACCCCTGGGCTAGACAATATTTACATGTGCTTATTAAAAAATTCTGTTACCTTAATCTGTCTAACCTGTTTTAACTTTTGCTTTAGGATCACTTTCTCAAGCTCGTTTTCAATTAAATCTATACTTTCCAAAAGTCAAGATTCATGAATGTTGCTTTCAGTTTTGAAATTGTGAAAAATGTCTGATAGTGGAAAAGATTCGAGCATCACTTTGTTCTTCATTATCATTGTTGTAGTGAAGTGATATCAGACCTCCTGATATCACTACAACAATATAGTGGGAGAAAAAATCGGCCCGGAGTGGGACTTGAACCCGCAACTCTTGCTTACCGTGCAGATGCGTTGGAAGAGGAGATCGGACTGGAGGTCCGGATAGCGTAACTGGCAATGCATCTGCACAGTAAGCAAGAGTTGTGGGTTTGAGTCCCGCTCCAGGTTGATTTTTTCTCCCAGTGGTTCTAAATTATTTAAATTAATTAATTAATTTATAATTATTAATGTTAATAAGAGATGGCGCTTAACACTGACCTCTAGAGTCAAGTTGGTTACGTAATTCATTTAGTAATTAGCCTTAAACTAGCCCGATAGATTTTCGGTTGGTGTTTAGCTATATGGCTAAAAAACTTTTATGGAATGATGTTTTGTATAAATGGCAGCAGAAATGGAATACATATAAAGAGAAAACTACGTACAAGTTCTTTCCAATTATAAAGGACATATACAAATATCATTGGATACAACCTACACACTTATTAACACAATTCTTCACTGATCATGGAAAATTTGCAAAGTACTTAAATAGATTTGCAAACTTAAATACCAATAGATGTTCAATATGTGGTGATGTTGATGGGAGTGAACACTATATATTCAACTGCCTAATGCTTGAACAAGAAAGACTCGACCTAAAAACAATTGCTATTCAGCTAGGTATTTCTTGGCCTTGTACACAACACGAATTGATTAATAACAAGGAAATGTTCTACTATCTACAAATACTCATTAAAAAATACAACGATATCAACACAATACATACCTAATTGATGGTGGACAAACAGAGAATACAAACTCAAGAACATCATCATTATAAGCGATAGGGCATCTGCTTTAGCAATAATTAAAAGCACCAAATTAAATCCAATTTCTACAAAAATTAAAGAACAAATAACTGGTGTTCACACCATAAACCAATTACTTACAAACTTACGAACTATGGCACATATAACAATAACTCTATACGATTAACGAAGCCATAGTGTATGTAAGTGGAGGGCCTTCAACTTGTATATATATGTATATACTCGTAATGCCTCTGCACATCATGGTACTTCGGACCTAACAGTATTTAATAAATTCTGGGTACTCAGTATGTAACTTTTAAGACTCTCTGTGATTGTCATTGCTTTGATCGGTGTTGCGGTCTTGATGTATAGCAAATTATTGTGACAGCGTAACTTCAAAATTAC
>NW_019384432.1:630950-647973 GCF_000671375.1 Centruroides sculpturatus | reverse complement strand
AGAAAAAAGAAAACTTACACAACAACTTAAGGATTTAAAACAACACAAGAAAATGTTAAGAAAAGATCACGAAAAGGAAGAAAAAGAGATTGAAATGAAAATAAATACACTTGAGGAGAAAAGGCTAAAACTACATTAATATAATAGTTTTTGTGTTTTGTGAATTGTAATTCATTTTTTATTTTCTAATTATCTGTATTTTGAAAAAAGAGGATTAATACTAAGAAGTTTCTCTGTATTTTGATTGTCCATTTTGTAAAAAAATAAAAAGATTTTACAATAAATTAGATGCATTTGTTAGAGAAGCTATAGTATAAACTTACACCTATTCCTCTTTATGTACAATCATTGATTTTTTTACGTAGGAAAAATGCTTTATTTAAAAATCTTTAAATTTAACTTTTTGTTAAAATTATGTTGCTGTTTAAAAAAAGTTACTCTTTTTGTTGAAAGATTGATTTTAAAATTATGTGTTTCTAAGTCAAGAGTTCATTTTAAGCACAGTACAGTACTTCTGTATTTGTTTATCAAAGAATACTGTTTGTTGATTTTATGTTACCTTGTATTTACTAGATTTACATACAAATAATAATGATAAATAATGATAAAATAAAAAGCTTGTGTTTTGTTTGTAAATTGCTTATTTTTTCATTACATCGAAGTTGTGGATTCTATCAAACATCTTTCTACAGGATGTATGTACTGTATTTTTTTAATGTGGCAGTCTTTGAAGTATGCCAACCGTGCAAAAAGAGGGCTAGATGTACTCAATGTTCACAGTAAATGCTGTTTTATTATGTCGATATTCCACACTAAAAAATGTGAGGGTTAGGGAATTTGGACAAAGTTGGTCAGGGAAAATCAGGGAATTCAAAACAAAAAATTGAGTAGGAACCTTGTATTTTGCTTTTCAGGTAATCAACAGTTTTCTCTTTTTCTGGTAAAACATCTATCAAATTACCAATATGACTATAACTCTGTGGTAGCAATTTTAACATGTAGTTTAGTACATTTAGTATGCTTAATAATTTAGATTTTAACGTGTAGTTTTCTTGCTCTGTTATCATTGTATCTGCCTGCTTTAATTTGTTAAATAAAATACTTTTGTACTGGAACTACACTATAAATAAAATCAAAACCTTTAACTCCTTCTTGCCTATTTTTTTAAAAATCTTTAATTAAACATAAAAAATACTTAAAACTGAAAAAAAACGAAAGAAATGCGTTAATTTTGAAGAAAAAGCTTCAAACTTTATTTTTCGTTGTCTCGCCTTTCTACGAAATTTAACACTGATGAGTCATTGTTTACACAGCTGGATGACCTTGAGAACAGCTGGAGTCGGATTTCCTGGGGCATTCTCATAGACTCGTGGGAGGACAAGGGTTTAAAGTAGGGTGAATACTAGCTAGGCCTATATTTTTAAATACTTTTAAACAATTAAAATTTTTATTGCGATTTCCAACCCCCGATTTAATTAAACTTATATATAATAAAATATATTAATTAAAAAAATNATTACCAATTATACATAAATTTGTGATAAAATTCTCAGTTCCTGTCTGTCTCTATTCTTTACTTTCCGCATCACCAGATTTCGGGATTCGGCCGAACGCCAGGATTCTTAATTTTCTGTCTTACGTCTGTGGTCTCCTTTAATCAGAGCGAGATGTACGAAGGATGGTTTCTGAACATTTTTCAAATAAAGTAGATTTTCAATTATCGAGAAACACGCTGGCTTTGATTTAATTATGTGATTGTACCGACATTGACAGGTCATCGTCTTTAAGTTAATTGCCAAGTGGAAACGTTTGCCACTTAAAAAAATATTTGTTTGGTGCATTGCAGTAATTTCCGTTAGGTGTTGTATGCGATATTTGTTGTAACAAAGTGCATTCGCGGTAGCATATTTGGCAGGTATGGAATTCCACTCGATCCAAGATCAAATGTATGGGGCAGATTGAAATTTGGGTCTGTTTGAATATCTTCAGAATGAAGAGAGATAGGCAGTTTCACACTTTTAACATTTACTGCCATGAAATTTCCTGGTTTGACCATCTTGGATCTGGGAATGCATTGGTGAAGTGTGGTTTTTGGTATCCGTAAACCATTCTGTGTTGGTAATAATTTTTTGAAACAACACTCTAGTTAGAAAGAAATTTTTGCCATTAGGGCTGAATTTTTTTGATGTAACAGGTACAGTTTCACGTGATAAGGCTCAAAATAGAATACATTTTGAGCATAAGTATGTCTGCTGTGTTCTTTGAGCAATCTTGAAGGATTCTAACCTTGAAATGGTATGTCACAAACTTTGCACTGGTATGCACTAGCTTTCAGGTAATTCCACAGGTAACCTGCTCAAAGATCACAGCAGACATACTACACCAACTTCGTGCCGATTGGAAGAGACACTTACGGCTCAAAATAGAGTGCATTTTGAGCATATTGCGTAAAACTGTACCTGTTACGGCGAAACATTTTTCCTAACTTGAGTGTTTTGTTTAAAAAAATTATTACTGGCACAGAATGGTTTGTGGATACCAAAAACCACACTTCACCGGTGAAATTCTGGCCTAAAATTATGACAAATGATCCTCTCTTCCCATTGAGCATTCTTAAGGTGAATCCAAGGTGGCCAACAGACACTATAATAGATGTGTCACAATGTGGTCGTCTATTTTCAATGATATTGTTCGTATGGATAATGTTTAAGAAGTGTAATTTCTTTTATTTTAAGAAGCAGAAAGCACACTTCTTAAACATTCTGAAGAAATATGAAGAAAAAAAACTAGAGAATTAAAGAGTATGCATTGCAGAACATTCAGAGAAGACACCATGGCTCGGCAGCATTGTACCCGTCCGCTAATTGCTAGATTGCCGGTTTATCTGTGTGAATAAACTTTTCTTTTTTTCCTTTTTCAAATCAATGCAATTTTTACAATATTCTTAAGTTAGATGAGGACTGTTGGTACCCGTGACTTGATGCATTTCAGTTCGTTATATGTATCAGAAGTGCATCAAGAAACGCATCAAGTCTATAGCAGCTGCTCACGGGTACCAACAGTCCTTAATAAACAGGCTTGCTGCCAACCAGCTATCTACGATAGTTAGATGAGTTTACACATTTTCTCTTCTCACATTTTCAGAATTACTTTTCTATTAAAAATAAATTTTCAAACATTCAGAAAAAGTTATCTATACAATATCATTGAAAACTGTCATTATAAGTGTGAAACTTTGGATTGAAAAGAGATAACGTCCAACATATTTGGAGTACCCGACTTGGCTCATCCCTTATTTTTTGTGTAAAAAATTGTCCAGTTAGTTTGTAAATACGAAAATATAGCACACTGTTACATTTTATCACGGATAGTTTTCCCATTTAAAAAAAAGAAGGGAGGTACTTCTGGCAAAGAATGTATTTAATACATCTAAAAACAAAATCTGGTTTCCTCCTTTATTGTTTTTTTTAATAATAGCAAACAATTTACTAAAATAATTTTTTAATATTTATATAACAATCCACGGAAACCTTTTTGTACAAGTGTTATGTCCTTAACTAACTCCACGAACGTTTTCGACCTCCACCGAGGTCTGCTTCAGGTGGTGACTGACCGTGTTTCTTGAAACACAGTCTCGGTGACTGACTGTGTTTCTTGAAACACGGTCTCAGACCTCGGTGGAGGTCGAAAACATTCGTGGAGTTAGTTAAGGACATAACACTTGTACAAAAAGGTTTCTGTGGATTGTTATTACTCAACGAAGTGTTAAGTTGTTGGAAGTCGTTTTGTGTAATATTATTATGTTTTTAGAATTTGATAAATTTTATGGTGCTATTTATTACGGTAACTCGATAAATGATAATCATCATTTAATGCAAGTATATACAGTATAAATATGTACATTGCAAAAGTTGGAATTTTAAAACTGCGGCTTACCTCCAAACTACAAGTTACCATACTTTTAGAGCAAAGAATTTTGTAATTTATCGTCGGAAGAATCGCAAGATTTGTCTGGTGGTCGGTCAGAATTCGAACTGAATGGATGTTTGGGTGACACCACATAGACGTGCAACACCTGTTCTTTGTTTGTCGTCTTCACGGGCAACAGAACTATCTGTCCGGGCAAGAGTCGGGAGACTGCTATTTTCTGGAACCACGTCGGGGACGGATCCTTCCTCTCCATGACAACCTGACTGCATCTCTGCTTCTTCCGTAGTTTTGGAAAGATCTATGTCGCTGGACAAAAAGTGGAATTCTCCACCAGTCTACTTTTGATCACTTCGGATTCTTCGGGTATCTCTCTGCCTTCCACTGCCTCCTTGCAGTCTTCTTTCGAATTACTCAAAGAGTCTCCTGCCTGTTTGGCCGTTTCTTTTCTTCTCTTTTTGGGAATGTCAGCTTCGTCATTTTGAAGAAATTCTTTCAAAGAACCTGTATTTAAAAAAAAGTGTTTTGATGTTAAATAATGTAACATTTAAATAAAAAGTTCCGTGTCATATTAAAAAATAGAATACAGTGGGTGATCGGTTAACGAACACATCACATAACGAACAAATCGGATAATGAACATTTTTGCGAAAGATTTTTATGTTCGGACAACAAACACATGATCGGATAACGAACCCCCACAGAACAAACACAATAAGAAGCGACGTAAAATAATAAATACTGATTGGTCTCCCTTGTCTTCGGGCAACAATTTGAAACTTTTCGGAGTCTGGGAGACGTCAACATCGACGCTCAAGCCGGTATATACTGATCGGATATTATTCCTCCAAACTTTGAAACTCTTCCTTGTAATTTCAGCCTTTTATTTTCTGACAAAACAATTCTTTTGTGTATTCGCAGGACTGTCGGGTAGGCACTCGTTAAGTTTTGCGTCTGTTTTTCTTTTCGAAAGGTGAGAGTATAATAGCAAAGGTAGAGAGTGGGCAGAAGATGCCTAATGTTGCTGAGCAGTATGGCGTGAACAGGTCTACAGTAGGCCGCAGTTCAATCTTATTTAAGAAGCATACTGTATAATCAAGAAGACTCAAGCAGCTAAAGGAGTAACAAAAATCAATCTGAGAAATGAAGAACATCGAAGAGTTCATAATGGAAGACAAAATGGATCTGACGACAGAAGAACGCCAAGAACTCTTGAATGAAGAACACCAAGAAACTCGGCGAGATATGTTTTCTTCTGAAATAGAGGATTAATGCCGATATCTGTTATTAAAGATCCTTTGAAGAAGTGGGAGAATGCCAGAACAACAGTCTTAGAATGGCATCCAAACCAGGTTGAGGCTTGGGGATTTCTACACTTGCAATGCTATTAATTACTTACGAAAAATCCTGAAAAAGAGATAAAAGCAATCGACATTAGACAAATTCTTTGACCCTTTCAAACGAAAAAAACATGACTAATAAAAACGCAAGACTGTATATGTATGTATTTTTATTATTATCAATACACATAAATAAACGTAGTAAGAAAGTATATATTTTTTTTATTTTGGGGGTCTCCAGAAGGAATTAATCAAATTCCCATAGAAACCTATGGTAAATCGATAATCGGTTAACAAACAATTCGGATAGCGAACAAAGTCTTGGAACGGATTATGTTTGTTAACCAATCACCCACTGTATTTTATATTTAATTTTTAAAATAAAGATGGTTAATTGATGACGAATTTGAAAGATGCCAATCTTGCGGTATTTGATTTAACACTAGAACAATGGGAGTGATTGTTTTGACCATTGTTCCTTGTTTCTTTTCTGACGTGTCAAAAAAATTTTTAGTTATGCCATTTTCTTTTTCTATTTTAAATATTATGGAAAATTTAATTGATAACTATAATTAACCTATAATTATTATGCCTTTGTGTCCTATAATTTAATTTAATATTTATCTTGTATACTAGTACAGTAGAGTCTCGAAAACTTGGCCTAATGTGGACCAAAGGGTGGCCGAGTTTGTGAAAATGCCAGGTTATCGGGAATGGAGTTAAAAAAGGATAAGTGTGTGTTTTTCCTCGGAAAATACTGTACTGTACTTGTATGTATTGTTTGCTTGAGAATACAACAGAGATTAAACTGCCCAAATACCCTTAAACAAAGAAAATGTACTGTACTTGTATGTATTGTTTGCTTGAGAATACAACAGAGAAATAAACTGCCCAAATACCCTTAAACAAAGGAAAAGTACGTACTTCATAGACAACTTTATGCCTTCATAATGAAAATTAATTATCTAAGGGTATTTTTGCCCTGCCAGGGTGTGGCTGAGTTATCCGGAGTGCCGAGTTTTCGAGACTCTACTGTACTTTATCAATTAACAGGACTTGACTTGTTTGTCCCTCATCAGCATGCATTCAAAAGACACTTTCTATAGTTAACAAATTAAATTTACAAATTATAAAATTAAAATAAACGTGAAAATTTTTCCCAATAATAAAATTCTTACGAATTCAATATTTTCAAACTCCTTCACAATTCTAAGTACTGTATATTCGTAATCCATATTAACCATATAATTTCATTCATATACCTACATAATCTACATATATATTATATAAAAATGAACGTGTGTGTCCCTATATTTCACTTTTCAGCCAAAACTACACATCGCACATGAATGGTGTATGTATGTGGTAGTAGCCCCAAGTCTCCATTTGTGCACTATGGTGGTTGCGATAGCTATAAGGGTGCGGGAGATATGGGGCCGAAAGTGGTTTTCTATTTTGATTTTAAAAATGTTCGAACCGTTTTAAATTCGAATTTGTTATTGCATATTGGTTCAATTATAAAACGATTGTAAGCGTTCCAGAAATGTTGAAAATAGTTCGTTTGACTGGACGTGAACAGGAGACGTTCAGAAATAGAATCGGGACCAGGTCTCTAATTAATCTGGAAATGGGGGACCTAATTCTTGCATTCTGTGAAAACGGGTAAGATTGGCTATAATGTAATTATCTTAATCTTCTCTATCGTTACTTTTTGCCCACAAATAAAAACCCAGCGAAGCGGGTCCTTGCAGCTAGTTGTTAATATAAATTGAAAGAATTTTATTATTTTAATTTTATAATTTGTAAATTTAATTTAAGTATAGAAAGTGTCTTTTGAATGCATGCTGATGAGGGACAAACAAGTCCGAAACACAAGTTTAAAGTGTATGTGTACGGGTGAACTAAATAAAAAATATTATTTCTGATCAGTAAGACTAAATTTCTGCATCCATAAATTCAGTATAATAAGTCCTGTTAATTGATAAACTACTAGTATACGAGATAAATATTAAAATAATTAACCTATGAAAATTTTGTATGTTGCTGCCAAATATTGGGAGATATACTGTATTTTGAAGCAATAAATACACAATAATACAATATTTTAATATAATAAAAGAAAAAAATTATGCATTCTACTGAGATGTAACTCCCCTCTGCTGTTATGTTTGTAAATTGTCTTGTGTAGATGAGATAAATCTTATTGTATTGAATCGATGCAACAATGTTGTCTTTTGTATGTTCTTTTGAAGATATCCTTAGACATTTACGAAATGTGTCCAAATCAGAATTTGAATCAGATAATGAGATCAGGAAAGTTTCGGATGGTGATAGCGGAGAAATAGTTTAGTATAGCAGTGGAACAACTGAGTTGACTCAAAAGATGCATTGGCAATTGGGATTGTTGTAGGAACAGATAATCCTCATCTGTTGCTAGAGGAAGTAAAAATTGTCACTGTTGTCACAGTAGGCTTAACTGTGCAAATGGGAGAATGTTATTGGAAATATCATCTAATAACAATTTTGCTGCCGATGGAACGGTGTGGGAGATTTTCGATAAGCCATTTTGTGTTGCTGGAAGATTTGGAGCGTGTAATATTTTGCATGAGCAGGAAGGACCGACCTACCCCATATGAATAAGGACGTATAAATGTCGACCTTGTGATGGTTATTCCTCGGCCAGCCAATTCTTTGTCGCGTGAAGAAATGCATGGAAGCTCAAGTGAAAAACGGGTGCCGATAACTGTTCGACACACTGCAGGCCTGGCACGGTGTCATTGTCACAACTGGACCACCAAATGGCATCGGGTATTGTTTAAGGATGAATCCCACTTCTGTCTACGGAGGAATGATGGCCACGGATGAGGGTGGTGGTATCCTTGAAAACACTACATGCCGTCCCTTTTTGGTTAGTTAGTTAATTTTTATTGGCACAAAAGCCATGCAGGCTATATACTGCGCCACGACAAATGGTATGATTGGGTGTATAAAATAAATATAAATGTATTACAATGGGATCTAATAATTTAGAAACGTTTCGCAATAAAGCAAACAATATTATTGCTGAAATAAAAGAATATGCAATAATACACCCAAATGGGAGATTTGAAACTCCAAAACATATAGACTATATCTTAGAGCAATTTGAAAGAGTTATAATTTTAGCTGAGGAAACAATTAAGGGAATTGATATTCCAGAAGTATTACAAATAAAAATGAATTCTTTAGTCAACAAGGATGACTTAGATCAGTATATAACTACACAAACAGTAGTTGATACGCAGAAATTATTAATGCAGAAATTGGATAAAATTGATAACAATATGTTCAATTTAGACACGGCTGCAAATATAATTAATAATCAAAAGGCAGTATTAGAGAAATTAAAGGAAGTAGAAGACAAAATTAATAATTCAGAAATTACTGAATATAATAGAGACATCCAAAAAGCAGTCATTGAAAAACTAAATAGAATTGAAGATAAAACAACGCAACAGACCTCTTCCACTCCATCTTATAGTGATGTCGTTAAAAACGGTAAAGTATTAAACAGAAAGCAAATAAAACAACCGGAAGTTATTTTAGTATACAACAAGGACATAGATAACATGAATAGTGATGTTGTAAGGAAAATAATGCAGATCAAGATCAAACCCTCGGAAATGCATATAGGCATTGATAAAATGAGAAAAATTCGAGGAGGAATTGCGATAGAAGTTGAATCTAAAAGAGATGCATCCATTTTGGAAAAAGCCATAGATGACCAAATCCCAGAACTAGTTTCTCGACGACCGAGGAAAAGATGGCCATATATTGCTGTGTTTTCTATACACAAGGATATAGAGAAAAATGAACTACCCAAACTTATTTACCATCAAAACCCACAGCTATATGATAATTTTCTAGAACAAGATTTTATGGAACAATTCCGAACTAAATTCACATTTGGTAAGAGAAATGCTATATATAAAAATTGGGTGATACAAGTATCACCAAACATGAGAAAAATACTTATGGTAATGGGAAAAGTCAGCATTGAATGGTCACGTTGCAGGATTGGAGACTTTTGTCCAGTCCTGCAATGTTACAAATGCTGTGGATATGGCCATTCTGCCAGAGACTGCTCTCAAACAAATTACACTTGCAGTCATTGTTCTGGCAGCCATATGTATAATGACTGTCCGAACTTTGAGGAAGAACCAGTCTGTTGTAACTGCCAACAAGAGGGGTTGTTTAATGCAACGCATAATGCTAGAGATGGGAAATGTCCTCATCATCAAAGAATTAAAAATTACATTGAATCTAGAACGGATTATGGATCAGACTGATAGTACAGGTATAAGTATATTGCAAATAAATATTGGTAGAAATATTGCTACCACATCTTTAGTAAGTAAAATTTCAAATAATTATGATATTATTTGGGCTCAGGAGCCATACTGTATAAAGGATACCCCTGCTTGTTTACCTACAAATCTTCCGGTTATACGAGGTACCCAACAATATCCATGGGCAGTTACCCTCGTTCCCAATAAGAATTTATCGATAATGTTACATACAGACTTCAGTTCTAATTATGTTGTTGTTACTGAACTTATGTTACAAAATAAAAGAATTATATTCATAAATTTATATTTCCCCAGGGGTGAAGACTCTGAAGAGTTTATTAATAACTTACAAAATATTTTGAATGCATTTTCAGGTACTAATATTATCATAGCTGGCGACTTCAACGCTCACTCCCCAGCATGGGGAGGGATTCTCTAGATGATCGTGGAACACAGCTAGAAGAATTCTTTGGTCATAATGATTTATATATTTTGAATAATCCCTTGTCCCCACCCACCTTCATATCGCATAGAGGTGTTAGCTGGATAGATCTGGCTGTTTGTAATGGAGGCATATACTCTTATATTCACAACTGGCTAGTTCATGAAGAGGATAGCTTAACTGAACACGCAATTATTTCTTATAAGCTCTTAAACGACAATTTGGGCAATAACCATATGTATGAATATTCAAAATACATCGCCTCTCGTGCAAATTGGTTTGCAATTAAACATTACCTTGAGGAAAATTGGATTGACGATTATTCTAATAATAATGACATCATGGTAAGTCAAATTGAGGGAAATATTGAGCATATTAAAAAGGCTTGTGATTTATATATCCCTAAGGGAGTAAATAAAAAGAAAACTGTCCCATGGTGGACACTACAATTAGAAGAACTACGTAAGGAAACCAGAAGACTTCGGAAAAAATATCAGAGGTGCAGGGATGAACAAATGCGTAATGATTATAAAAATGAATATCTAAATAGTCAAAAAGTTTATAAGGAACTGATTAAAAAGGAAAAAACAAACAGTTGGCAAAATTTTTGCACAAATTCATCTAAGAATCCTTGGGGGTACCTAACTAAATTATGCAATAACAAACTGAGAAAAACGATAATTATGTCAACGTCGAGAAATGGAAAAGATCCTAAATCTCTTATTGAAGAATTATCTGCACAATTAGAAAAATTTTGTCCGGAGGATGATCCTATGAAGGATACCGAAACGCAGAAACTTATAAGATCTACAGTTAATGAGGAATGTGACACGGAGGATATGCCACCATTCTCGGAATTGGAAGTGAGGCAAGCATTTTGTAGTTTAAAAATGGGTAAAGCACCTGGTGTAGATGGTATAACGCCTGAATTGGCAGTTAAAATATGGTTATTAATTCCGCAATATCTTATTAACCTATACAACATCTGTCTAAGAGAACATATATTCCCAAAGATATGGAAAATTGCAAAGATTATACCCGTTCCAAAACCAGGTTCTCCTAGTAATGCCAGGCCTATTTCCCTGCTGCCTATATTTGGTAAGATTTTTGAAAAACTTATAACAAATAGACTTTCCTGGTTTATTGAGCATCATCGTAAGCTAAGTGACAAACAATACGGATTTAGACCCCAAACCTGAGAAGAGGATGCGATAGAAAACATGGTAACTAATGTCAAACAACTGTTACAAGATCATAAATATGTAGTAGGGGTGAGTCTTGACATCCCTAAGGCCTTTGACAATGCTTGGTGGCCTCTACTACAATCACAACTGCGTAAATTAAGATGTCCTAAGAACATCTACAGACTCTTGCAAGACTATCTACGAAATCGCGAGGCTATCCTTCTTTATGGTGAACAGCAGGTCAGGAAACGTATAACAAAGGGATGTCCGCAAGGTTCAGTCTGTGGACCGGTATTGTGGAATATTTTATTTGATACCTTTTTAAACGAGAATTTTGGTCAAATGGACTGTACCGCTTATGCTGATGACGTTATTTTACTTATTGGTGGACGATCCAGAATGGAATTAGAAATTAAGTGTAATAAAATGCTTGATGCAGTTTACATCTGGGGGTGTGAACGCAAACTAGACTTCAATCCTCTAAAAACCCAAGCTATAATTTTTAATAAACCTGGAAATGCAAATCTTTATCTAAGACCTCCAATAATTAAAATGAACGGTGATAACGTCAAAGTTCATAAAACCATAAAATACCTTGGAGTAATAATTGACCATAGATTACTATGGAATTATCATATAGAATATATAACCAATCGTACTGGCCTCATAATGTACTCATTTGCACAAGTTGCCAAAAGAGATTGGGGTCTCTCTTCTGGAGCCCTATCTATAATTTATGATAGTATATACATTCCAATAATGACTTACGCAAGTGGTACATGGGCCTGTATTGTGGACAAAGTGCATATTAAAAGAAAATTAATCTCCTCACAAAGAAGAGCACTTTTATTAATAACAAAAGCTTTTAGAACAGTCAGCAACGTATGTCTACAAGTACTAGCCAGAAAGGCTCCAGTAACTTTATGTATTAAGCAAAAACATAAATTTCTGCAGATAAAATGGGGAAAATCCATACAATTAGAAGATATGAATATAGAGCATAATGACATAGAATGGCCTTTTCCTTACCGGGAAACAACTAATTATACCATACCACTTGATTGTAATAGTAAGAATGATAACAAGCAGGACATAAATATATATACAGATAATTCCAAAGATAATAATATGGTTGGTGCGGCCTTTGTTGTTTATGATAAGGATATTGAAAAATATACTCAAAATATTAGGCTGAATGGAAAATGCACAATTTTCCAAGCGGAACTCTTTGCAATTAAGGTGGCTATCTCTTGGACTGAGAGTAATATTATTAACAAATTTGTGCAAATTCATACTGATTCGTTATCAGCCTTTAACATAATTCACAGTTCTAAACTACATCCGCTGGTTGAAGATATAAAAAGTATGATTCGTAAATCTAAAAATATAATTAGAATTTCTTGGATAAAGGCTCACCAAGGCAACAAAGGTAATGAAAAGGCAGATACCTTGGCCAAATTGGCAGTTGCAGACGAAACCTTACCTATTGAGTATAACAAGCTAAGCTTATGTACAATAAAACGTTTATTATGGGAAGAAACTCTTAAAAATCGGCAACTGGAATGGAATCAAAATAGTACACACATTACCTATAAATTTATCCCTGACCTAGTACATTTTTATAATATTAAATGGTATACACCAAGTTATATTACTTCGCAAATATTAACAAATCATGGAAAATATGCCTCGTATCTTACCCGTTTTACTAGCAGAAATAATGACTTATGTCCTACTTGCCAGACTACTGATGGCTCTGAGCATTACTTCTATAGTTGCGTTATGTTAAGCAGAGAGAGACTAGAGATGAGGATACTTATGGAAGAGATTGGTATACAATGGCCATGTAAACTCTCTGATATCTGGACCACTAAATGTATATATGATTCATTTCGTAATCTTGCAAAGACTGTACATTTGATTACTAGTCAAATAATATATAACTGATCCACTTACATAGATGTATTGTAGTATTGATTAATATAGGTTACTATATATTAAGTATTTAACTATTTAACTAAGTATTAAATATAAATTAAATACAAATTATGATATTACTCATATATGTTTTGTTTCTTTGAAGTTACTCACGAATCTAATTAATACATTATAGTGACAATGAAGGTTGTACATGCAGTATTTATGTTAATATATAATGATATATAATGTTATTATCTTACTAAATGAATGTATATAGTTATACTTGTTAAATTAATATAAGATAATTAACTACTAGTATTAGTTATATGTACATAAATGATGATATTCTCTGTAAAGCGATAACCTTCAAAGTATACGTAAATGTTACTTATATGTAAAGTACTGAAAGGACATTACTGAAAAGACATTAGCAAGTAAACTGCGAAGAAAAATGTAGGAAATACATAGGTTTTCAAGGTATTACAAGCTGTTGGAATATCTACAGGAACATTGGACTGCCCTATGGACAATTAAAAGACAACAGGACAGGACTTAAGGACTATTCAGAAGTTCAACCCTGAAGAAATAGAAGATTATTATGTGTGGAACTTTGCACAACGGGACATCATTCTATGATGATATGGTTGATGACATAGGTTAAGATGATATAATGTTGATCAAAGAAAGAAAGTAACTTTTCGTGTTACTAAAATAATGCTTCAGTTATAACGCTGATTATTTTATAATTGTCATCAACCAATAATGATAGATGATAAATATAATTCTACATTCTATTGAAATAGAGAGACGTGATAACTATTACATTTATAGTGATAAAATCTGTCTGAAATTATAAGTATGAAAACTTCTGAAATGAGACGATAATATTTGCTTTACTTTATAATAAATGTATAACCATGTATATCATTATTTGTATTGTTTGTGGTATAGTTCGTCAATAGTAGGAATGTAGTAAATATAAAGTATGATGTTTTCGTATGTTAATGATTGTCAATAGTAATTGTTCGTCAATAGTAGAAATGTAGTAAAAAATATAAAGTAAAATGATTTTGTATGTTAATTGACATATCTTAATTTATTATGTTAATCAATTATAAATGTGATAACTAGATAAATAACAATTAAGATGATATTAATGAAATAATTGATATAATATGTTAAAATAGTAATTATTAATATAAAAATTGATAAAAGTTAATTGATATGATAATAGCATATCAAATTGTCAATTTAAACATGAAATTTGAATAATATAACAATAATATTGTAAGAAATAAGTATGTATTATAAATGTGTGTAATATAATATAATGATTAATACAATTTTCCACCTGGTAATGCCTAGCGGGGCCAGGTAATATGTAATAACTTTTTTGTTTTATTTACATGTTAATAAATAATTGATTGATTGTCCCTATCTACTATAACGGCTCGTTCGAACAACAGATAGTTTGACGCCGATTGTTTACGGAAATCATCTTCACTTCCTGCTTTTGAATTCGTGTTTTTATTAACGTGTATTTTTAAAGCTTGAATTTAAGCTATCTGGTATTTTATTTTATTTATCTTTTACTTTATTTTTCGTGTTTGTCCAGGGGTTTTGGCTACGAGTTTTTTGTTTATTACCTCTGGAATATTGGTTATTATATAATATCATTTTCATGTATTTATATTACTTATAACTTGATTACTTTAATATTAGCTTTTAGTTCATTTCTTTTACTGTTATTGGTTTGACATACCAGTTTATTGTTTGTTATGGCTAATGACAGTTTACAGGATGACATTATTCTTTCTTCAGCCCTACTGGGCGACAACATGTACTCAGAATTTAGACAAAAGGCCTATGAGGTCCTGGGTGACTTAAAATGCTATTTGATTGAAAATAGTGGTTCCCGCATGGGAACAAAAGAACACTTCTCCTACATAATGGAATAAGGGCAAAGGATTATCGACATATTCGATAGTGGGGTGGCTAGTCAACAGTTTTTGGTGCTGCAAAGTATGATTTCAAAGCTTGCACCACAGGAAACAATACAGGAGATTAATGATACCTCCCACAAACTAAAAGCCGAATTAATTGAAATCAAGGAGACATTGAAGACACTTCCCGTACAGGGGCATTATCAAGATGAATATACAAACCAAAGAATGGCTTCATTGGAGAACCTTATGAGTAATGCGGCTACACGGAGTGATGTCGATCTGACATTACGCGCTACGAAAAAGCTGGAGGAGGAGATGTGTGAGATCAAACAAGTATGTAAGAATATCAGTAATACGGCATGTCAGACAGAAATGAAACCCTTGTATAGTGATATAGCTAAAAAGGGAATGGGTAACCCCAGATATCCAAACACAATTCGTAGCACGCTCCTTGTCTACCCAAAAGATAATAACAATGGATCTGATGATACAAGAAATATAGTCAAGGGAAAAATTGATCCTATTAAGCTGAAAGTGGGGATCAGTGGTTTTAGGAAAATTGATAAAGGGGGGATTGCTATAGATGTTAGTAAAGAGAGTGAACTACAGGTTATTGAAGATGAACTTAAGGATAAAGCCCCCACTCTCAAGACAATAATTCCGAATAAGAGGAAACCAAGATTGGTTATTAAGCAGGTGCCGAAACACTTAGAAAAAGCGGAACTCACTGACTGTGTTTTCGGCCAAAATGAATTATTACACACCAAGCTGGATAAAGATCGATTTATGGAGGACTTCGGGCTGCTTTTTAATTTTGGTGGTGGCAAAAACAATGCGGTTCATTGGGTGGCTGAGGTAACACCTGATTTACTTAGAATATTCAACACACTAAAGAAAATCAATATAGAATGGGCTAGATGCCCTACTGAAGAATATTACTCAATTATACAGTGTTTTAGGTGTTGCAGGTTTGGGCACACCAGCAAAACATGCAAAGAACCAGAAGAAAAGTGTAGTCAGTGTACTGGTCAACACAGATTCAGAGATTGCCCTAGAAGAAACCTGACTCCGAAATGCCATAATTGTGTAATACAGAAAGAGAGAAACCATCAGCATAATGCCTTTGACAGATGTTGCCCCTCTTACCGACGCATCAGAAATTTAATAACCTCAAGAACTGATTATGGGGAGTGGTAATAAGGGACTTAAATTTCTACAGGCTAATCTACAACGTTCTATAAGTGCTATCTCATCTCTCTGCATTGATGTTTCCAATTATGATATTGCTCTCCTACAAGAGCCTTATTGTATTAATAATAAGGTTGCTTGTATTGCACACAGACATCTCATACTACAAGATTCTGCTAATTCACCGTGGGCAGCAGTGGTAATCCCCAATAACAGTATATCAGTTTTTCATCATAGGCAATTTACGACCGAGAACATAGTCTGTATTGAAACAAAGCTGGATAATCACAGCTTGGTTATTGCCTGCGTGTATGCCCCAAGGAAACAGGATATTAATAATGTGCTGCAGATACTTCAGGATATAAAAAATTATTTCAGAAATAGCTACTTGGTCTTTGCTGGGGATTTTAATGCCCACTCGCCCACCTGGGGGGCGAGGAACTTGATCCCAGGGGTGAAGCAGTGGAGGATTTTCTGGCAGCTAATAATATGATTACTGTTAATGACCCTGACTCACCTCCTACGTTTCAAGGCCCAAATGGTAATTCTTGGGTTGACATCACCTGCACTTCAACAAATGTGCTGAATAAAATACAGGATTGGAAGGTCATCGAGGATTCTGTTTCTGACCACAGTTATATTTCCTTCCTCATCAATAGTTCTACTGGGAGCTTACCCTTTAATTCTACCAAAATTTACAATACGAATAATGCTGACTGGAACTTTTTTCTTGAATGCATTGACAATC
>NW_019384432.1:556479-630200 GCF_000671375.1 Centruroides sculpturatus | reverse complement strand
ATATGTAGGTTGAGAATTGGGTTGGATAGCGGGAGGCCCCTGGACAGGGGGGGCCGTTTGCGATGCTATACTAACCCTCATTTCCGAGAGGATTCCATATAACAGATGCACAGCACCGAAGAGTTGAGCGACGCGCTCCTTGATTTCCCTTCTATCTTTCGTGCGTAAGTTGGATTTATACGGCTCCGGAAGTAAGTCGTGGATACGTTTCAGATGGGCTCCTGCGTTTTTTAGTAGTTCTTTTTCTTTGACAGTATCTACTGGGCTATAGCCCTTATTTATTGCAGCGGGAGTAGAGATTTCCTGATCGGAGTCCTCCATTTCAACTACAATTGGGGTCAGAGTGACCCTTGGAGCTAATGGAGAATTTTGCATGATGGGACACAAAAATAACCTTAAGAAACGGTTGAGAAAAAGAAGGACGTTGAAGGTCCAAGAGCGAGATATAACACTAGAAACGAAATGGCCGAAAAAAAACGAAAGGCTCGCAAGACGGCCCGCGGGCGACCACCACGACCGAAGGAGGAAATTAATACTAGATGAAAGAGATAAGTCGCTTGGAGATAGCCCAAGCGAATACCGAGAAATCGGCAAAAGAGCGGCCCGAATTAGGGTCGGATAGGTTGACCGGCCACGTGGCGAGGTCAACGACCTTTGTCTTGACTCCTTTGTCTAAGTGAAATTTAAGTTGGGCCGTAGCTTAATAAATAATAGGAGCAGCGAGACGAGAATTAAACCACGTATTCCCATACACCGTACAAGGAAATACCCGAGTGGCGACCTAATCGATGGCCCGACAGGCCCGCACCGCGGCCCAAAGATCCAATAGTACCGGTCGAAATTAAAAGAAAACGGCTTAACGGATTTTAATTCCGCAAGCGGCGTGAAAACAGGAAAAAAATAACTTTAAACGGAAGCTTACTGTTAGATGAATCTAGCGGTAATCAATAATCCTTGGATTGAGCACAAATAACGTCGATGTAGCGATCGTAAACAGGAGCGATGCATATCACGTCCTACCCCTTGTACTTGTTTGTTCAAGTCTGTCCCTGGGGTCTTGCTGAATATTTATAACTATTGTCTTGCATTTAATGTTTTTCCAACGGCTTGGAAAAAGGCCAGATTGGTTTTGATTCCTAAAGCTCGGGACAAGCTTATCACTTCACCAGGTGACTACCGTAATATTTCGTTATTGCCCATTTTGGGGAAAGTTTTGGAAAGGATGATATTAAACAGGATTACTTGGTTTTTGGACAGGAATAACCATCTTAATAAACATCAGTTTGGCTTTCGCAAAGGAACTGACACAACGGATGCCATCACCTCAATGATTACTAAGGTTAATGAGCTTCTTACTACTCACCCATATGTGCTTGGCATAAGTTTGGATATTGCGGGGGNCAAAGCTTGCACCACAGGAAACAATACAGGAGATTAATGATACCTCCCACAAACTAAAAGCCGAATTAATTGAAATCAAGGAGACATTGAAGACACTTCCCGTACAGGGGCATTATCAAGATGAATATACAAACCAAAGAATGGCTTCATTGGAGAACCTTATGAGTAATGCGGCTACACGGAGTGATGTCGATCTGACATTACGCGCTACGAAAAAGCTGGAGGAGGAGATGTGTGAGATCAAACAAGTATGTAAGAATATCAGTAATACGGCATGTCAGACAGAAATGAAACCCTTGTATAGTGATATAGCTAAAAAGGGAATGGGTAACCCCAGATATCCAAACACAATTCGTAGCACGCTCCTTGTCTACCCAAAAGATAATAACAATGGATCTGATGATACAAAAAATATAGTCAAGGGAAAAATTGATCCTATTAAGCTGATAGTGGGGATCAGTGGTTTTAGGAAAATTGATAAAGGGGGGATTGCTATAGATGTTAGTAAAGAGAGTGAACTACAGGTTATTGAAGATGAACTTAAGGATAAAGCCCCCACTCTCAAGACAATAATTCCGAATAAGAGGAAACCAAGATTGGTTATTAAGCAGGTGCCGAAACACTTAGAAAAAGTGGAACTCACTGACTGTGTTTTTGGCCAAAATGAATTATTACACACCAAGCTGGATAAAGATCGATTTATGGAGGACTTCGGGCTGCTTTTTAATTTTGGTGGTGGCAAAAACAATGCGGTTCATTGGGTGGCTGAGGTAACACCTGATTTACTTAGAATATTCAACACACTAAAGAAAATCAATATAGAATGGGCTAGATGCCCTACTGAAGAATATTACTCAATTATACAGTGTTTTAGGTGTTGCAGGTTTGGGCACACCAGCAAAACATGCAAAGAACCAGAAGAAAAGTGTAGTCAGTGTACTGGTCAGCACAGATTCAGAGATTGCCCTAGAAGAAACCTGACTCCGAAATGCCATAATTGTGTAATACAGAAAGAGAGAAACCATCAGCATAATGCCTTTGACAGATGTTGCCCCTCTTACCGACGCATCAGAAATTTAATAACCTCAAGAACTGATTATGGGGAGTGGTAATAAGGGACTTAAATTTCTACAGGCTAATCTACAACGTTCTATAAGTGCTATCTCATCTCTCTGCATTGATGTTTCCAATTATGATATTGCTCTCCTACAAGAGCCTTATTGTATTAATAATAAGGTTGCTTGTATTGCACACAGACATCTCATACTACAAGATTCTGCTAATTCACCGTGGGCAGCAGTGGTAATCCCCAATAACAGTATATCAGTTTTTTATCATAGGCAATTTACGACTGAGAACATAGTCTGTATTGAAACAAAGCTGGATAATCACAGCTTGGTTATTGCCTGCGTGTATGCCCCAAGGAAACAGGATATTAATAATGTGCTGCAGATACTTCAGGATATAAAAAATTATTTCAGAAATAGCTACTTGGTCTTTGCTGGGGATTTTAATGCCCACTCGCCCACCTGGGGGGCGAGGAACTTGATCCCAGGGGTGAAGCAGTGGAGGATTTTCTGGCAGCTAATAATATGATTACTGTTAATGACCCAGACTCGCCTCCTACGTTTCAAGGCCCAAATGGTAATTCTTGGGTTGACATCACCTGCACTTCAACAAATGTGCTGAATAAAATACAGGATTGGAAGGTCATCGAGGATTCTGTTTCTGACCACAGTTATATTTCCTTCCTCATCAATAGTTCTACTGGGAGCTTACCCTTTAATTCTACCAAAATTTACAATACGAATAATGCTGACTGGAACTTTTTTCTTGAATGCATTGACAATCGAATGGACTTTGTACCTATGAGACAGGATAGGGATTCGGTGGAGTGTTACATTAATGCACAGATCAATGTACTCTCTGAAATTTGTGATGGGTGTTTTACACTCTGTAAACCAACTAAAAATGGTGTTCCCTGGTGGAGTGAGGAACTGGCGCAAATGAGGAAGATTAATAGAAAACATAGGAGAAAATACCAAAACTGCAGAAGTAATGAAAGGGACAACTTGAAGGCAAAATACTTAGAATATCAAATAACGTACAAGCAGGCGATAAAATAGGCAAAAATTAGATCATGGAGGGAGTATTGTTCCGCAGCAACATTAGACCCTTGGGGATTCGTCTATAAGAGCTGTGCCTCTAAGTTGAAGACACCTTCCTGCCTTTCAGGGCTTCTTGATGACAATGGTAGAGAGACTAATATGGAAGGTACTGTAGAACTGTTGCTTGAGACCCTGTGCCCAGAGGACGATGAAGCAGAAGACAATACTGAACAGAAACATATTAGAGAACAAATCAGACAGAATATCCAGTGCCCTAGCCCACCTCCATTCACTGCTATAGAAGTAAATGAGGCAATCAAAAGGATGGCTCCTCGTAAGGCCCCAGGCCTTGATGGTATAATTGCGGTGATTGTTAAGGAAATTTGGGAGCATCGCCCTGGGGTCTTGCTGAATATTTATAACTATTGTCTTGCATTTAATGTTTTTCCAATGGCTTGGAAAAAGGCCAGATTGGTTTTGATTCCTAAAGCTCGGGACAAGCTTATCACTTCACCAGGTGACTATTGTAATATTTCCTTATTGCCCATTTTGGGGAAAGTTTTGGAAAAGATGATATTAAACAGGATTACTTGGTTTTTAGACAGGAACAACCATCTTAATAAACATCAGTTTGGCTTTCGCAAAGGAACTGACACAACGGATACCATCACCTCAATGATTACCAAGGTTAATGAGCTTCTTACTACTCACCCTTATGTGCTTGGCATAAGTTTGGATATTGCGGGGGCATTTAATTCGGCCTGGTGGCCAATTATTCTTTATAGGATTAAGCAGAGTAATTGCCCAGCNAATTTTAGTTATTAAGTTTATTTTTCTTATGTTAGTTATTAAGTTCTAAATACTCTGTCTGCAATATTTTCTACATATGATAACTCTGTATACATTGCTAATTCTTTAATAATATTTCATTGTTATTAATGTATTGATTATTCTCTCTGTAATATTTTGTATTTAACTGACAGTTTTGTATAAACTGTTAATATGTACTATTATAAATGTATATAATTTTTCTCAGCTGTGCTCTTGCGGTGCTGAGTATGTGCCTCGAGCACCTAATAAAAACGATTGATTGATTGTCCCTATCTACTATTTGGGAAGAGACTATAAAGATATGGCAGCAACAATGGGATCAAAACAGTTCCCATATCACCTATAAATTTATTCCAGATTTGAAACACTTTTATTCAATTAAGTATTTTTATCCTAGTCACATCACAAGTCAAATATTTACCAACCATGGAAAATTTGCCTCATATTTAACTCGATTTACATCTAGAAATGACGATACTTGTCCTACTTGTCATATAACTGACGGTTCAGAACACTATTTCTACGACTGTGTTATGTTCTGCAGAGAGAGATTGGAAATGAGGATCTTTATGGACGAACAAGGCATTAACTGGCCATGCAAACTTTCTGATATATGGGCTAATCAGGACATTTACAATGCCTTTAATAAACTAGCAGATAGCATCTATAAGATTACAAATCAGATTATACGTAACTAAGAGTATTATAAGTTTATTAGTTTCATTTAAACTTTAATGAGTATACTTTACTATGTACTTAACGTTGTATGTACTGATATTTTATTTTACAATAAGGGTATGTTTGAAGAATTATTAGTAGGTATTGTAAGAAATATATAGATATTAATTAAATGAATTTGGTAATATTTTGGTGAATATTGAGATGATGATTAAATATTAAACATATTGATTATGTTTTTGGATAGATAATAATCAGAATTTATTTTGTCATTTTGGTATAAGTCAACCTGACGACGAAAAGTATAAATGCATAGAGTAATCTTGAAAACAGGAAATTAGTGGACTGTTCCCGTATTATACTGAAATGGATTGATACCACTCAATAAATACAGAAGTGCTACAAAATGCAGAGAAAACTGAAAATATTAATACGCTAATACATAAACATATAGATTTTGGTATCCATAGGAGACAAGGACATGTGCAATTGAACGTACGACTTGCAGATAGTGCTTAGTGCGAACTTTTAATTGGCACTGAACTCCTTTCCGAAATTTATGACTAGCGGTACTGGACCTCTAAAATTTTGTATTCGGTGATTTACAGAGACAATGAAAATTGAAATAGAAGATAGGATTGGAATGTGATGACTAGTGCACATTTCTAATTATAATCGAACTTTTATATGTACAAAATTGTAATAATATTGTATTGTATTGTAATAGCATTGTATTGTAATATTGTAATAGTATTGATGGTAATAATGTATAGTACTGTAATAGTACTGTATGGTATAAAATTGTAATAAGATTGTACAGTATTGTATAGTATTGTAACAATATAATATATTATTGTAATAATATGTGCCAATGTATAAATTAGATATTATTATTATTATTTTTTTTTTTAGATAAATTAGATATTATTAAGATATTTTTTTTTAAGTGTAACGAAAAATGCATATATATAAATTGTATTGTTATATTCATATATTGTAATGTTAATTTAAATTTATTGTAATGTTTCTCTCCTGATAATGCCTCAGCGGGGTCAGGAAATATGTAAATACTACATGTTAAAAATAAATGAATGAATGAATGTCCCTATCTACTCTCTCGGACCACAGGTACCTCACGTACAAGATATCCAAGATTCACATAGCCCAGGACATTGGAAAGTTCAACATCAATCTGGCAAATTGGGAATACATCATCGAAAAAATCAAGACCGAAGCACATAACTTCAATGATATGTCCACCAAGATAGAAGCCGAACAGAAAATGAAAGACTTCATAAGCAACCTCAACAACAGTGTTAACAAGGCCATTCCCCGCTACAAACCAAGGGAGAGGGTAGTCAGATGGTGGTGCGCTGAACTTCAGGCCCACAAAAGCAAGGTCTCTGCAAAACGCCGAAAATACAGAAGCTGCACGAACAACAATATGAAAACACAGCTAAGGACCGACTACATAAACGAAGAACGAAAATACAAAGAACACATCAAGGAGTGCAAGTACAACAGCTGGAAGAAATTTTGCACCTCCTGCAACAGCGATCCCTGGGGCCTCCTTTACAAACTGGGTACCAGCAAGCTGAAGAAAAGACTACAACTCCTCGATTTCCAAAAGAGCGACGGCACGCGCGTGCAGTGTGTTGCCGATTGCCTTGCCCTTCTTCTCTCTGAGTTCTTCAGGCCCGATAACAGGCATGAGGATAGCCCAACTCAGAGTAGGATCAGAGATGGGCTATTATATAAGTCAATGGGTCCTGACGATCCAGACTTTACAAACGCGAAGGTAGCATGGGCACTCCAGCGACTTAAAAATGGTAAAGCACCAGGTCAGGATGGCATTACCAGTGAAATAATCAGAGAGATTCATCAAAGGCTCCCAACCCTCCTTCGGGAGGCCTTTAACTGCTGTCTCAGAAACGCAGTTTTTCCAAGTACCTGGAAGGTGGCTAATGTTGTCCCAATTTACAAGGGTAACAATAAGCCAGTCACATCTGTTAAAAGCTACAGACCCATCTGCCTTCTCCCTGTCATGGGGAAGGTGCTTGATAGGCTGGTCACTCGGAGGCTTACCGAGTGGCTGCAGCGCTCATGTCCCCTGAGCCCCCGCCAATATGGCTTCAGAGAGGGCATTGGAGCGGAGGATGCCATCTACGATGTCGTGACAGGCATTGAAGAGGCAAGAAAGAATAATAGCTGGACGGCGGTTATAAGTCTCGATATTCAGGGGGCCTTCGACAACACCTGGTGGCCCCTGATTCTGTACAACCTGGAAACCCAGAACTGCCCAAATAACTTATACCAGCTAGTATGTGATTACT
Source organism: Centruroides sculpturatus (assembly GCF_000671375.1). NCBI lineage: Eukaryota > Metazoa > Arthropoda > Arachnida > Scorpiones > Buthidae > Centruroides > Centruroides sculpturatus. Next base: position 622,849 of record NW_019384432.1, on the reverse strand, counting down.
TCACCAATCGTACTGCTACCCTCACCTATGGCGGGACCTCCGCCACCAGGAGGGTTACATTGGGCTGCCCCCAGGGCTCCTGCTCCGGCCCACTGTTCTGGAGCCTGGTCCTGGACGGCCTCCTGCGTCAGCGATTCATGAAGGAGGTAAATGTCACGGCCTACGCTGACGACCTCCTGCTCATTTGTCCTGCAAACAGCAGGATGGAGTTAGAACACAACGTGAACAACTTGCTAGAGAAGATTTGTAACTGGGGAAGCGAAAATAAGCTCTCTTTCAATCCTAGCAAAACAACCTGTCTATTATTCACCAGCTATAAGGCAGAACAAAGGTTACCGGTCCTTAGGATGGGCGGTGAACCCATAGTCGTTGAAGAGAAAATGAAATATCTAGGAATAATCTTAGACAATAAACTGAACTGGACTCACCACATAAACTATTTATATGAAAAGACCAGCCACTTGTTTGCCTGGGCTGCAAAAGTGGCGAGGCAGGACTGGGGCCTTACAGGAGAGGCCCTGTCTTTTATCTACAAGGGTGCCACGGTACCCATCGTCACATACGCAGCGGCCGCTTGGTGCGGCAGGGTGGATAACTGCCATACCGCCCGCAAGCTCCTGGCCATCCAACGAAAATCGTTGATCCGCATCACTGGTGCCTTCCGCACCACTTCAAATGATGCTCTGCAGGTCCTGGCGGGGGTCCCCCCACTGGACATTCTAGTACAAGAGAAAGGCGCCATTTACCTGGCGAAAACAAGAGGTACCATCCCTGACTATATAACAACGGAAGGAGCAACGCTTGAGCGACCCATCCGGGTTGAGGCGAGGCCCTATCTAAGAGATATCCCCACCATCACAGTGGTCGATTACGACCCGACCCATACCCAACGGGTCTATACGGACGGATCCAGTAATGCCGATGGCACTGGAGCTGCCTTCGCCTATTATTACGGACATAGGCGAATATACAGCCAATTCAGAAGTTTACACCCAATGTGCAGCAACTTCCAAGCGGAAGTGCTAGCCATCCTAACGGCGATCAACTGGGCGGCTGGGCACCTCTACCATGGTGTCCTCCACGTCTGTACAGACAGCAGGGCGGCCCTGGCAGCTATACAAGACATGAATAGTAGGCATTGGCTTACTAACTTGATCTGGCAACGGCTGATAGCCACCAACCTAAGTAATAGCAAGATTCAGTTTATTTTCACATGGGTAAAAGCCCATGCCGGTACCCCCGGCAACGAGGTGGCCGACAACCTGGCCAAAGAGGGCACGACTTCAGCCCTCTCCCCCTCATACAAACGAATACCGATGGCAAGTGTCAAACTACTCATTAAGAAACACCACCAATCTCGCTGGGCTACCTCGACTAGGGGCCGCGAGTTGTACTCGTTCTTCCCATCTGTGACTCAACGTCTTCTAATTCGACACCCTTGTGTAGACCACTACTTCTCAGCCTTCACTACCGGACACGGATACTTCAATAAGTACCTATACGAGCTAGGACATTCAAGCACGGACCGATGTGATTCCTGTAAAGCCCAAGAAGACCCGGACCATGTGCTGCTCCACTGTGTAAGACTGGAGAGGGCCAGGTTGGACCTTCTGGCCACCTGTGACCTCCTTCAACTTCCATGGCCAGTGCCAAAGGATCGACTGATTGACGACAAACGTTTATACCCACTCTTTAGAAACATTGTAAAACTTTACCACAAGTTCAAAAAGGTATGAATGTACATCTATCCTCTAGCAGTGCCATCTACACAAGATTGACTGTATGTAATGTATTCAGGTATCGCGGAAGAACAAGTGTCGCGCGTATATTTCTCATTGTAAATGTTTTAGTTGTAGAATTTTATGTCTTTTTATTATCTGATTTGTATAAAAATCCTGCAAAGCTATGCAATGCGGGGTGACAATAAAATGGAACTATCAACCAGGCGGGGCAAGATTGCCCTAGACGGAAGATGAATTCCGACAAAAATGAAAATGAAAAGTCCCTATCTACTACTAGTGGACTCGCCCTTGTTGGATAGAGACGTGCTTCATATCGTGCTCCGTTTTTCGCGAAGTTTTCCTTTGGATTTATCTGGTTTTGGTGTATATGGTTTGTGGTGTGTGTTGGATACGGGAAGTCGAGAGGATCAATTTGATACCAAGATTGTCAACTTTGGCCCACAATTTTTGGAAGAAATCGATGTTTTACGGATAGGATGAAAACCGAGTTTTCCGGAAAAATACGTCGATTATCCGGATCCTGGCAACACTACAGCACAGAGGATGACTATGTGAGTACCCTCCCAAAATTTTGATTACTTTGGACCATTGGTTCCATTTTTATACGGTCTTTTGTGTGCGGCACTCGGCGGGCTCCATCGGGCCGACGGTTTGCCATCGCTCTCTGAAAGTTCTGTACCATTGACAGGAGGCCATCTATAATCTTGTGAATTTTCGGACATGTATCTTCAAAAACTTTTGAAATAAGGCTATCTGTAAATTCGAACTTTGTAACAGTCTGTTTAACGGTTTTTTATAACGGCTGTTGTCATGACGACCGCTCGTGACGTGTAATGCTATTGGGTTAATAGTGTTGTCGCGTTTGTTTGTACGGATTTTCGTGGATATTTACGAGGGCTGTTCGGAAAGTTCGCAGCCTTGCCTATATGCGGCGCTGCGATCAATTTAATTTTTGGCGGGAATAATTCAGCCATCATTGCTAAAGATACTATACCAATTTCCGTTTGATTTGTCAAAAAGTTTTGCCACGACAGCTTAGCAGATAGTCAATGTGCACATGCTTTGTCAAAAATGGAGAAGACAGAGACTCGTGCGGTCATAAAATACCTGACGAAAAAAGGGTTGACCCCATCTCAAATCAAAGCTGACATGGATGAAGTTTTAGGAGAGTCTACTCCTTCGTACACCACTGTGAAAAAATGGACAGCCCTTTTTAAATCTGGCAGAGAAAGTGTGGAAGATGACCCTCGCAGCGGACGGCCGTCAACTGCTGTCACTGAAGAAAACATCGACAAAGTTCACGATTTGGTATTAGCAGATCGCCGTTTGAAAACGCGTGAGATAGCTGAGACAACAGGCATCTCTGTCGACCGAGTGCACCACATCCTAACCGAAGATTTGGGTATGACGAAGGTCTCAGCAAGGTGGGTGCCGCATCTGCTGACCGCCGAGCAAAAACGTGTTCGCACTTTGATGTCAAAGGAGTGTTTGGACTTCTACCAGAAAAACCCACAGGATTTCTTGCGTCGGTTTGTGACTACTGACGAAACGTGGATCCATTACTACACTCCTGAAACAAAAGAACAGTCGAAGCAATGGAAACACCACAGTTCGCCACCACCAAAGAAGGCAAAGACAGTTCCATCAGCGGGTAAAGTGATGGCCTCGGTTTTTTGGGATGCTAAAGGCATCATCTTTATTGACTACCTAGAAAGAGGAAAGACCATTAATGCTGTCTATTACTGTGAACTTTTGGAAAAACTGAAGAAAGAAATCGAAGAAAAGAGGCCACACTTGAAGAAGAAAAAAGTTCTGTTCCACCACGATAATGCACCTGCACATTCCGCCAGAATCACTGAACAAAAAATAAACGAACTTCGCTTCCAATTAGTTCCACATCCACCGTACTCACCTGATTTGGCCCCCAGTGACTTCCACCTTTTTCCAAACCTAAAAAAATTCTTGGCTGGAAAGAGATTCCACTCAAATGACGAAGTCATCTCTGAAGTGAATGAGTATTTTGCGCACCTTGACAAATCGACCTATTGTGATGGCATAAAAAAGCTAGAACATCGCTGGAATAAGTGCATTGCTAACAGAGGAGATTACATTGAAAAATAAAAAAAGTTTTAACATTATTTTGTTGTTTTTTCATGTGAGGCCGCGAACTTTCCGAACAGCCCTCGTAATTCATGCTGGGTCAGTTTGACCTATTGGTAGTGTAGTGTTAATTATATTTGCATTTTGTTACATTTTTTGTTTATATCCGGGTTTCTCGTGGGAAGGCTTTCTACGGGCTTCTGCTGGTATATTGTGTTTTCTTTTTTTTTGGTGGGTTTTCAGTATTCTCATATACATTTTGGATTTTCACAGCGGTGATTGTGATTGGGTTTCCTGTAGGTTTGATATTTTGGTATATAGGTACTGATTCACTATGGAGAAAATACTGGATTCATTTTTGGATAGGGCATATAGAATTATGGATGAAACGAAAGGACATTGTGCAGAACGGTCAAGTAAACGCATGAGTTCAGCGCAAAACGTGATATTCGTAGGAGACCAGATGGAAAAAATTATTGAGCTAGCCGTCAAGGCTATTAAGGATGTGGAAGGACTAAAGCAGGATGACAATCTGAATGATTTATCACAGCATATTCCTTTAACTCCAACTAAAGGAACAAGGGACAAGACAGGGTTATCGTCCCAAAGTATTAAATTACTAGAAGCCGGAGATACTCCGCCGATGCCGGTCTTGCACCCGCCGCGGGCTGTTACCGCAATAGACAACAGATTAGAGGGAATCTGTATGAAATTGGAAGCAATTCTGAGGGAAGAACTCAACCCCGTTGTTAATAAGATACAAGGAGAGCTGTCCATTAATAACGTTAATGCCTTAACGCATAAACTGGAAGAAAAGCTTCAGGGAATGGACCTAAAATTGGATAACATAATAAATAAAAATGAACAATTGGGTAATAATGTAAATAATTACCTTGACAGACTAGATCTGGAGATCCCATCAACACAACTTGAGGGGATAAATGAGAAACTGGACAAGCTCTTTGATGAGGGACAAATTGCTGAAGTTCTAGAGAACCAACGTTCAATCAATAAAAAGATAGAACAGATATGTACCCTTGAAATGTACAATTGAAAACGTACAGAAAACTTACAGTGATGCTCTGCAGAATGGTAATAAAGCTGATACAGTAAGGGCAAATAAAGCTGTAAAGATGAGTAAAGGGGTCCTTCTCCTGTATAATAAAGAAGGAGAAAAGAGCTGTAACAAGCTACGGAAATTAGTGCACGAGAAAATTAAACCATCTAATTTGAGAATTGGAATAAATAACTTATGCTATATTGGAGGGGGAGGACTTGCGATCGAAACGAAGAATCAAGAAGATGCTACTAGCCTGCAAGAACATATTGTGCGAGAAATCCCACAGATTGAGATTAAAATTCCAAAAAAGAGACTTCCTCATGTTGCAATATACTCTGTAGCAGCACACATAACAAGGGAAGAACTTCCCAGTATAATTTACAACCAGAACACATGTATTAGTGACAAATACAATGAAGAAAAATTTCATGAATCATTCAAGATTAAATTTAATATTGGCAAGAGAAACAGTAAGTACATTAGTTGGGTAATCCAAGTTACACCTGAATTGCGGAAGAAACTTCTAACGCTTGAAAAAATTTCAATCGAGTGGTCACGATGTAAGGTATCGGACTTCTGTCCGGTACTACAATGTTACAATTGTTGCAGATTCGGCCATTCTACTAAATCATGTAGTTATGACACCCCGACCTGCAGTCACTGTGCAGGCCGACATCTATACAAGGACTGCGAACACAAAGATCTCCCTGCTACTTGCTGTAATTGCAAATTCGACAAAATGACGGACATCAACCATAACACAAGAGACAACTCCTGCCAGGCTTACATTCGTATTAAAACCAAAATAATAGATAGAACAGAATATGGAACCAATTAATTACACTAAAATACGTTTTCTACAATTTAATACTGGCAGAAATATTTCTGCTACTTCAATTTTAGCATCGAAAATAAACAACTTTGATTTTATAATCTGCCAGGAGCCATACTCGATCAATAACCGTCCGGCTTGCATTCCTTACACAGCAACGGTACTTACTGGTACGACAGAATATCCGTGGGCTACTTCCATAGTGCCCAATAATAACCTTTCCCTTTTGCATCACCAGAACATTGGTACTCAGCTAATATGTTGCTCGGAACTTATTCTTGATGATAGCAGGTATATCATCATAAACTTTTATTGCCCGAAGGACCACCCATGTGATGACTTGTTCATTGATATTCAAAATTGCATAAACAATTTCCCCGGCGCCTACTTTATACTAGCGGGAGACTCCAACGCTCACTCCCCGACATGGGGAGGTGAGAAGCTTGACCAACGTGGAGGCAAATGGAAAAAATTTCTAGCGCAGAACAATTTACTGGTAATCAATGACCCTTCATCTCCCCCCACGTTTATTTCCAGCCAGGGGCACAGCTGGATAGATATCACAGCATGCTCTCTTGGCTGTGCTCATAAGATCTCTGAATGGAGGGTGTTGGAGGACTCGTTGCACGATCATGCTATGATCTCTTTTAATATCAGTGTTACCACTAATGACAACTATAGGCAACCAAGATTAAAATTTAACTTAAGGCTTGCCAATTGGGAAGATCTGGAAACATTTCTACACAATAATCTTGTCAATTGCATGCAAACTGACCCGCAAGAAACACATGAGAACATTCAAAAGAATATAAAATGTATTATTGACGCCTGCAATTACTACATCCCCAAATATAAAAATAAATAAAAACCTGTCCACTGGTGGACAGACGTTCTCAAGGATCAGCGGAGAACAGTTAGAAGATTAAGAAAGAATTACCAGAGATGTCATAGAGAGCCTGAGAGATCCACAGCGAAACAACAGTTCTTGGAGCATCTTCGGATTTACAAAACGGAGATTAAAAAGGAAAAAAAGGAATCTTGGACACGTTTTTGTGATGAGGCTGCTAAGAATCCTTGGGGATTTCTAACACGATTTTGCACCAACAAACTTAAAAAGCGGCAAATTCTCCATTCATCATCAATAGGCCAGGACTTTTTTCAGGCTGCTAACTAGAAGATGGATAAGTTCTGTATAAATGATGATACTCAAGAAGATAACGAATATCATCAATGGGTGCGTACCCAGATCAATTGTGAGATCAATACCCTTAATACCCCATACTTTCAAGAGCACGAAATTAATTGTGCTTTCTCTAATCTTAAGAATAAAAAGGCCTCGGGTCATGATGATGTGTCTCCAGAATTAGCGAAATGCCTTTGGAACATTATACCCACTCAACTGACAGAAATGTTTAATGCCTGCCTACAACACGGAATTTTTCCCCGCTCTTGGAAACAGGCAAGGGTAGTGCCGGTGCCTAAGCCGGGTAGCACTGGGGACTGTAGGCCGATCTCCTTGCTCCCGGTTCTTGGGAAAATCTTGGAAAGGCTCCTTGTAAACAGATTGCTTTGGCACTTGGAAAAGAATCAATACCTCCATAAACATCAATTTGGGTTTAGATCGCAGCATTCGGCGGAGGATGCAATCGAGACAGTGATACAAAGGATCAAAGATCTTTTAAATGAATATAAGTATGTGTTGGCCATCAGCGTTGATATAGAGAAAGCTTTTGATAGCGCCTGGTGGCCTGCAGTCCTGTTGAGTCTTAGAAACAAAAACTGTCCTGCCAACATTTATGGTATTATAAAAGATTACCTGAAGGATAGAGAGGCAGAACTTATATGCGGTGGACAAAAAATTTGCAGGGAGGTGGTTCGCGGCTGCCCCCAAGGGTCAGTCTGCGGGCCACTATTGTGGATAGTTCTTTTCGACGATTTTTTCAGGGAGGATTTCGGGCAACAGGAGTCTGTGGTATACGCAGATGATGTCATGATACTAATAGGAGGTAAATCGAGAGCAGAATTAGAGACGAAAGGAAATAAAACACTAGAAAACATAATGAATTGGGGTAAGGAGAAAAAACTTAATTTCAATGCAACCAAAACGAAATGTATTATTTTTAATAAGCCGGGACAGCAGAATTTGTATCTTAGGGTCCCAACTATCAAAATGCAAAATCAAACTGTCCACATTGAGAAAACCATAAAATATTTAGGAGTGACCCTGGACCATCGGCTTCTGTGGAATGCCAATACTAAAAATATTACCGACAAGATTGGAAGGATTTTTAATGCCTTCACGGGAATAGCTCGCAGGCGTTGGGGTCTTGCAACAGAGGCCCAAGAAATTATATATAATCAGATATTCCTGCCCATTTGCACATATGCATGTGGTAGTTGGGGGCAAGATGTGGAAAAAGTACATATCAGAACGAAATATATTGCTGCCCAAAGAAGGGCGCTAATTCAAATTACGAAAGCCTACAGCACTATCCCAAATGCCGCCAACCAAATTCTAGCTAGAAAGGCCCCGATTGAGAAAGTTATTACAATGACTTATAAAATGAGACAATTAAAATGGGGTAAAAACATCAATGTAGGTAATTTAACGATAAATCATGATGAAATAGAACAGAACATCTGCTACAACAACTCACGGCATCCTGCAACGCAGAACAAGATTATTTTTGAAAACCCCACTCAGAGCAGTATACAAATATTTACTGACGGGTCGAAGACCGAAGATAAAGTTGGCAGTGGCTATGTGGTTTATAAAAACAATCAAGAGATAGACAAGGGCCAATATAGACTGGGTGAGTTCTGTACAGCTTTCCAAGCAGAGCTGTTGGCCATTAAGAAAGCGGTGGATTGGGCAAACCAGCACTGCACTAATGAGAAGATTAGTATAATCACTGACAGCGCCTCTGCAGTGGCCCTCTTAAAAACCAATTCCTTAAACTCCATGGTAGTTGATATACAAAACGAGATCAACAATTCTTCATGTAGTTACCACATCAACTGGACAAGGGCGCACATCGGAACCCTTGGAAATGAAAGGGCAGATAGTATTGCTAAAGAGGCCTCTGCAAATCAGGATTTGCCACTTACCTACAACAAGATTAGTAAAAAGGCAGTAAAGAATCTTCTATGGCAAGATGCGTTGAATTCCTGGCAACAGGAATGGAACAATAACACTTCTACACTGCCAAAATGATCACGAATATTAAGGACTTCTTAGCCAATAAATGGTACACACCCAACCACAATCTGACACAATTATTATCGAATCACGGAGCGTTTTATTCGTACCTCGCTAGGTTTAAGCAACAGCAAAACTCATACTGCCATATATGTAATAAACAGGATGGTAACCTACATTATATTATGGAATGTCCTATGCTCGAGATGGAGCGACTTAACCTTAGAATTATCATGGAGGCACACGGCATTAATTGGTCTCTGCAGAATTTCAACAATATATTCAAATACAAGGACTCATATAATGCTTTCTTGCAATTGACTGACATGTATTTTAAAAGGACAAATGTCCCTACTTTGAGAAGCACAACCACTTTACAAAGGACAAGCGTTGTCCCGTCCGCTTAGGTGGCAAGGGCTGCATGGTTTGCAGCATTCTGTTGTTATTAGTTGATATTAGTATGTAAATATTATTACATTTTATGTTAAAATTGTCGGTACTCTTCTGTATTTACGCGAGTTGTAAATTCCTATATATAGGTGTGAAAGTAAAGTGCAAGTAGCACTTTTCTTGCCTCAAGTGAAACATGTTGTATTTATTTTATCTTGTTTATTCCTTTATACTTTTTTTCAATGTATTTTCATGAGTGTAACCGGTTGTGTCAACACGGCACCAATATGTACGATTATGTATATTTCAAAATAAAATAACTTGAACTTGTCCCTATCTACTCCACCCCAAAGGGTGGGGTCTCATCCCCCACAAGTCGAATGCACTTGCCTAGTCGTGGCGGGGTGGCTGAGTAGCCCAGGACGTCCCTGGGTGAAACTAAATAGTGCAGCGGCGGCTTCGGGTTCCCGAAGACAATGGACCCGCATTGGAAGTTGCTTTGAAGAGACAGGCTGGGTCGAAGGTCCTCCCCCAGAGGGTACAGCTCAAAAACTGGGTCAGCACTTCCAGGCCGCCCAATAGTACAGGGGCCCGGCTCCTTCTAGCCAAATGGGGCTGGCTGCCCTATCAGTGGGTGCATAATCTCGCTGCATGTCGTAGTGCCAGCTGGCGACTGGTGAGGGCCCTGCGGCATGCGGCGGGAGGCTTTGCCGAGGCCACTGGAAGTTGGACTGGAGGTCGTTGCAGTCTGAAACGGAGAGGTGATGGATGATCGTCGAAATTGCCTAAGGTGACTCGGAGTTTATACTCCTAAAACAATATGGAAATGTCCAAAAATGATAAACACGATTTAAAAGTGCTAAGAGTTCAATGTGAGCCCCTCACTTCTGAGAGTGAAGATGATCCAGAAATGGATACTATTGAGATGTGTAGTCGAAAGCGTGCTAGTAGTGGGAATGGTTCGTTTAATTCCCCTCCCGCTAGCAAACGTAAGCCAAAGGCCACGGAAACGGCATGTGTTAGAAGCAAAGTTATGACTTCTCTTAGAGGCATTATCTCGGAGATTCAGGCCACCTGCCTGGACCGAGAAAATAAGATAACGAAATGGGCTGCTGAAAAGGTGTTGGAACACGTGGGCGCCCTTCAGGATTTAGTTGTTGAGCTCTTAACAGAGCACGAAAAGCTTCAAGGGAAGCTTGAAAAGCAAGCAGAACTGTCGAATTTAAATCACTCAGCACAACTCACGCACAGCTATGCTGAAATGGCCAAAAAAGCCACACCGACAAGTGGAAGTAAGGCGATCACGCCAAAGAAAAGACCGCAGAAAATCCTATTTGTTCGGCCCGAGGCCCCGGGCGACGCCAAGGATAATGACGAGATTAAAACAAAGTTTATACATGCCATAGATCCACGAAAGGAAGGCATAAGATTTCGTCAGATACGAAAACTCCGTACAAAAGGACTAATGGTTGAAGTAGAAACAGATGAGGACGCACGAAGACTCCTCCAAAATAATAGGCTAAAAGAAAATGGTCTCAAGACAGAACCATTAAACAAACGCAATCCACGTGTTATAATATATGACGTACCTCGAAACATAGAGAACGGAGAATTACCGGAAGTCATTCAGTCAATGAATCCAGAAATCTTTGTCTGTAAGGATCGGAAACATGAGCTAAAACCTATTTAAGACCGGGAAAAGACGGGACGAACAAGTCAACTGGAAGTTTCGCCGGAACTCAGATTGAAGCTACTGGGACATGAAAGAGTATTTATTGATTACTATAGCTGCAAAGTTAAAGACTATATAGCCGTTAGCCGTTGCTTCAAGTGCCAAAGCTTAGGACACGTTGCAAAATTCTGCAGGGACTCGGCGGACACCTGTTTGCATTGCACAGAAGAAGGGCACAAATTCTCGGATTGCCCTAGGAAGAAAGAGGCTGCAAAGTGCGCGGCCTGCAAAAAGATAGGTAAACCGCATAACCACAGCAGAAATAGCAAACAGTGTATGGCGTACAAGGTAGCTATAGAGAAATACCTTAATACCATTACATATGAATAATGGCTAGCAATGTTATACGAATCATTCAGGTCAATGGTGGCAGAGGACAGATAGTCCCATCTGAGTTAAGGCAAGTTTTGGCAACATACCCGGTGGACATATTAGCTCTACAAGAGCCCTATGCTATACAGGGAAGAATTGCAGGATACAACATAAAAACAAGGCTTATACAAGGAAACAAAGGGAATGATGCTCCCTGGGCAGGATTAGCAATACTTAATAGCAGCCTCACCATATTGGATCTCTCACAAATGAATTGTTCTCACTGTGTCTGTGCCCAAGTTAATCAAGGCGATTTTAACTTTTATATCATTAGCACATATTTCCAATTTGGCTCTCCGATAGAAGAAGGTCTAGACAGACTGGATGTGGCTCTCCGCAGGCTTCCAAATAAGAAAATTTTAGTCTGCGTGGATGGGAATGCTAAGTCCCCCACTTGGGGTAGTGACCGCACTGATGGCAATGGGGAAAAACTGCTGGCCCTGTTGGCAGCTCACAACCTAACAGTCATCAATACTCCGGGACAAGCAAGTACCTTCTCCTCAAGCCGAGGAGATTCGAACATTGATATCACAGTGGCTAGTCAAGAGCTTCTCCCTTTTGTGAGCAACTGGGCTGTGCATACGAACTGGTCGTCCAGTGACCATAATGCAATCAGTTTAGAGGTTACATCCACTAGTCAAAAGCATACATGTCTGGAAATCGGAAAGTATAATACGAAAAAAGCCAATTGGATACTCTTCAAGAAAATTCTTCATTCAGAACTTACGAAACGACGAGTTGTCGATGTAAAGAACGGCACTGATGCAGTGAAGCAGTGTTATGCGATCCAAAAAGCCATACTTAAGGCTTCTGAAGTTGCAATCCCGAAATTCAAATCAACCACACAATGTCAATATTGGTGGAACAGTAGACTTGAGTCACTAAAAGTCAGGACATATAGAGCCCGCAGGACCTACCAAAGGGAGCGTAACATGGAGAACAGAGAGAGACTAAGAAGAAACTATTATGACATCAAAAGGCAATTCCAAAGAGCAGTTAAGGATGCTAAACTGAAAAGCTGGCGTCAATATGTTACCGAAACCTGTCAAGCGAACCCATGGGGTCTGCCATATCAAACGGCAAAATCAAACTGGCAAAATCAAACGGACCCAAATACTGGGCCCTATTAGAAAAGGCATGATGGATCCTACTGAATGGAACCAGGCTACCTCTAACCTCCTGGAATCATTATTCAAACCAGATGACGAAGAAGAGGAGACAGAGGATCAACAACAAACTAGAACGGAAACCAAGTCCTACAGAGGCAAGACGGCCAGTGTCCCCTTCACAGACACGGAACTGAGGTGTGTACTTAATAAAATGAAACGGGGGAAAGCACCTGGAAAAGATGGTATCACTAAGACCATCCTGGATATGGCATACGAAATTATTGAAGCTGACCTTTTGAAAGGGTACAACGCTTGTTTAAATTTCAGTATCTTCCCCAAGGATTGGAAAGAGGGGAAATTAATTACTATTTTAAAAGCCGGCGAGCGTCAGAGAAACGATCCAAGCTCCTACCGCCCCATATGCCTTCTCCCGTTCCTCGGGAAAGCTTTGGAGGGTCTTGTGCGACTGCGACTGAAAACTGAAATGGATGACAGGACTGAGGAGTGCCAATACGGATTCAGAACAGGGCGCTCGACAACTGATGCTATTTTGAAACTGAGACACATAGTGGAACAGAGTGATGAGAAGTACGTTCTTGGTATTTTCTTTGACATCGTCGGCGCATTCGATCATCTCTGGTGGCCCAACATCCTGAAGGAATTGGCTAACAGAAACTGTCCACTCAACCTTTATTGGCTAATCAGTGACTATCTAAGAGACCGTAAAGTTACTATCATTGACAACGACTTGCATGTCACCAGGGAAGTCTAGCGTGGATGCCCGCAGGGTTCCCTGCTGGGGCCCGACTTCTGGAACCTTGTCTTCGATTCGAATTTGAGGCTAGTACAGCGTTTAGGGCACCCGGTCATCGCGTACGCAGACGACGAGGTGGTCCTGCTTAAAGGGAACAGTAGAAGAGAGCTGGAGCAAAAGGGTGCAGACCTAATGAGCGAACTGGAGGATTGGGCTAGGGCGCACAAATTAAAATTCTCGCCTAGCAAAACTATTATGATGCTTCTTAAGGGAACCATGTGCGTAAACAGACCACCAACGATAAAGTTATACGGCAATTCAATTAAAATGGAGAGTACGGTTAAATACCTAGGTCTGACCATTGGCAAGAGTTTCGGCGTGATGGAACACATTAAGAACATTACAGGCAAAGCAGCAAATCATTTTAACTGCCTAGGCCGTATCGCCAAAGCCGAATGGGGCCTTAACCAACAAGCAATGTCCACTCTATATAAGAGCCTATTTGTGCCCATCATTACCTACGCTGCCGCGGCTTGGGCAGACAAACTCAATGCCCGCGGCAAGCGAAAGCTTATAAGTGCCCAAAGGACTGCCCTATTGAGGGTACTAAAAGGATATAACACATGTTCGGCAGTTGCACTTCAGGTTCTTGCAAACGCACCACCCATCCATCACGATCTATGGAACGCTTATGCTCGATACTATGTAAAGAGAGGTGAGAAGTTTGTCATCGAAGGCCAAGAGTTCGGTGAAACATCATCATCAGTAGAGAAATTGGAAAGACGAAAAGAAGTTGAAGCATTCTTAAAGGAAAAATGGCAAACAGAGTGGACAAGTAGTACTAAAGGAAGACACACATACAAGTTACTCAGTGATATTGAAAGAAGACAGCAAATGAAATGGCTACGCAGTGACTATTATTCAACGCAGTTTTTGACCGGACATGGCGATTTTCGGCAGAAGTTATACAGTTTTGCGTTGGAGGATTCACCATGCTGCGAATGTGGCGAAGAAGATAGTGCGGATCATACACTTCTGAGGTGTCCAATTTTTGACAGTGAAAGAAGATCTGCAGACATCCTTATGGAACTTACCTTGGGCTCTGCATCAGGAAACAGGAACATCAATGCCATTCTGACCAAAGGAAACTTCCAGAAAGTGAAGATCGTAATGAGGAACATTTTGAGGAAAAGAATAAAGATTAGAAACCAACTTTCCTAAAGACCTAACGTACACCCGTGATCATTTACCAAGATAAGGAGAACAAAAATGTAGATAGGGTTGCATAAAGAAAAGAGGACAAGACCGCTGGTATACCTTGGGCAGGGTACAGCGGGGGCGGCCGGAGGGTGTTCTCCTGGGTGCCCCCTGGGGCCTTTCCCGAGGCCACAGGGGACACCCTTGGCTCTCTCTTAAGCCTTGGGGCATGGCCGGGTGCATGTTGTGGTGGAGGGGGTTAGGCTAGTACCTGGATCTGGGGGGTATGGGTCTCTATTATAAATTAAATGGAAGTTAAACCAAAGCAAAAACGTGTACAAGCGCCGGGGGGTGGGGGGGAATTTCCTAGTTCCCAAATACCAACAAGGATAAGCAGGAGTTTAGATATAACAGATGATATGGAATTAAAAGATATAGAAGGTGAAGAATCGATGGAATACATGAATCAGTTGGAGAGGATACAGGTTGAATTGGTTAAAATTTGTATGAATAAAAATAATAAAATATCTAGTATAATGACAGGAAAATTACAGGATTTGTTCGGGGATGCGACTAGCATAATTAAAACTTTAATTTTGGAAAATGAGAGATTGAAAGGAAAAATAGATTGGTTACAAGAGAATCGAATAGATAAAAGATTACAAATTAGTAATAGTAGTTATGCGGATATAACAAAAAAAAGAGGTGAGTAAAGGTGTTAAAAGGGAGGTAAATATGATGTCTCCAGCGGTTATAGTAAAAGGAAAAGAAGGGATAAGTAATGAAGATATTAAGCGTACATTTTTGACGGCAATTAATCCAAGTCAGGATAAGATTAGATTGGTTGGAGTTAGAAAATTAAGAACGAATGGTATTGTAGTTAATTTAGCAACTGAACAGGATAGAGAGAGAGTAATGAATCATTCAATTTTGAATAAAAGTGAGTTAAAGATACAGATTCCAACAAAGAGAAATCCTAGGATGATCTTGTTAGATGTACCTAAGGAAATTGATAGTAATGATTTAGTTAAAGAGATTTATGACTTAAATGCAGATTTATTTAATAATCAGATGAATTATGAGGATTTTAAATTACAGTTTAAATTAGTTTATCGAACTGGTAAGCATAGAGAGTCATTAACGAATTGGGTTGTGGAAGTATCTACTGCATTACGGAATACGCTAAATTATTTAGGTAAATTATTTATAGAATATAGGTGTTCTATTATTAGAGATTATTATGAGGTAACAAAGTGTTTTAAATGTCAATTGTTCGGACATTTAGCAAAGAATTGTGTTAGTGATGGTGATATTTGTTATAGATGTGGACAAAAAGGTCATAGATCTCGAGAATGTAGGAACGATAGTGTTAAATTATGTGTCCCATGTAGGCAATTAAATAAATCTTGTGATCATGTCTCACGGAGTAAAGAATGCTATGCATTTCAAGTAGCAATATCCCGCTATAAACAATTAATAGATTATGGGTAAACAAGGAAATTTGATTGATAATAGTATAGGATTGTTTCAGATTAATGTACAACAGAAGAAATCTGTACCTGGTGAGATGTTACAATTAGTGAATAAGGGTTTAGCTAGCTTTGTATTTTTACAAGAGCCATACACCTTTAAGGGAAAAGTGATAGGATATGGTATTAAGACTCGTGTAGTTCAGTGTTCCAATGGAACACCTTGGGCTGCATTGATTATTTTGGATGATACATGGACTGTGTTAGATATTAATAATTTATCTTCCCCGACTTGTGCAGTTGCACAAGTAGTTAGGGGGAATGAAAAAATATATTTAGTTAGTATGTATTTTCCACCTAGCGGTGATATTGAAGTATCTTTAGAAGAGTTAAATACTATATTGATGACCTTTCGAGGACAGAATTATATAATAGGTATGGATGCTAATTCGAAGTCTCAGTTGTGGGGTTCTCCAATTACTGATACTAGGGGTGAAAAGTTAATGATGGTTATATCTAAATGGAATTGTTTTGTGGTTAATAATGAGAATCAGATCCCTACATATCAATCATCAAGGGGAGAATCTTTTGTTGATTTGGTATTGGTGTCTAATAGTTTAAAAGATAGGGTATCTGATTGCATGGCGACTTATGAATATATAACAAGTGATCATGCATTGATCCATTTTAATATGGAGTTAGGTTTTGATTATAGAAATAATTCATATTTGATATTAAGAGATAATGCGAGAATAAATTGGAATAAATTCAGAGGAATATTAAAAAGCTTAATAAATCCATATGTAGTATCGTGGGCAGATGATAAAAAGGATGTGGTTGCATATTGTGACCATATTCATAATTGTTTAAGTAAGGCTATTAGATGGGTGTTTCCAGTTAATATAGTTAGAAAATACGTTCCGAGATGGTGGACAGAAGAACTTAGTAATATGAAATCTCGGGTTTGTAAAGCTAGGAAAGCATATCAGAGGGAATATGATATGATTTTGAAAGATGTTAAATTGGAGATATATAGAAAATTAAATAAACAATATAAACAATTAATTAGTGAGGCGAAAATAAGAAGTTGGAAAAATTATGTTACTACTGAGGTTAACTGTAATGTATGGGGTTTACCATATAAGTTAATGCGTGATAAGGTTAATGTTAAAACTATGGTTTCTGCTCTTAAGAGTGTAAATGGGTTTTTAATGGATTGGGATATATCAGTAAAGTTTTTATTAGATTCGTTGTTTGTATCAGATAATACTTTATTAGATACACCTTATCAGATTAATGTACGAAGAGATAATGATAGTTATATTAATAATAAGACGTTACAATTATTTACGAAACAAGAATTTTTTAAGGTTTTGAGGGATTCTAGAGGGCGAAAAGCTCCAGGTATTGATGGATTAACGTATAAAATTATTAAACATGCTATACCAATAATAGGAAAACATTTGTTGCAATTATTTAATTTATGTTTGATATATAGGATTTTTCCAAATAGGTGGAAAGTATCGCGTGTTATAATATTTTTAAAGGATAAAAATAGGGATAAATCTTTACCAAAGTCATATAGGCCAATATGTTTATTGTCAATTATCGGAAAGATATTTGAGCGATTATTAAAGTTACGGATGAATGTCCTTTTTGGACCGAAGGTTGATAATTGGCAATTTGGTTTTAAACGTGGAGTGTCAACCACAGATGCTATATATTTATTGAAAGAATGGGTTAAGAATTCCGGGAAAAAGTATGTTTTGGGGATATTTTTTGATGTAATTGGGGCTTTCGATCATATATGGTGGCCTAGTGTGCTTCTTGCGTTGCGGCAGTGGGAATGTCCGATAGATTTATATAAAATTATAGATGATTATTTGAGTAATAGAAAAGTTTTTTATATAGAAGAATCTCATAGTGTGAAAAAGTGGGTTGAACGTGGCTGTCCACAAGGGTCTGTATTAGGACCAGAATTATGGAATTATGTTTTCAATCTTATACTTGTTGTACTTAGAAATATGGGATTTAAATACATAGCTTACGCAGATGATCTGGCGGTAATAGTTGAGGGAAATAGTCGTAGGGAATTGGAAATAGTGGGTCAAAAGGTTGTGGATGCCCTGGTCAATCATTTAAAACAATTAAAGTTATATCTGTCACCTGAGAAAACTAAGATGGTAATATTGAGGGGTAGGCTAAGCTTGGATCGTCCCCCCAGTATTAAAATGGAGTGTAATCCATTAAAGTGTGTTAGCACAGTTCGATATCTAGGGGTTCAACTAGGTTCGAACTTTAATATGATGCCGCATGTAGAGTACATAGCGAATAGGGCATTAAATCAATTTTGTAGTTTACAGCACTTGGTGGGCCTGGGGTGGGGGTTGAGGCTTCCTGCACTCAGGACCCTATATAAGTCGCTGTATATACCAATTGTTGTTTATGCTGCTGGTGTGTGGGGCGACGGGCTTCAGCTCCCTCAACGTGAGAAGCTTTTATCTTCTCAACGTAAAGTGTTGATAATGGTGATTAGGGCATACCGTACTATCTCTTTACCAGCTGCTCAATTAATTTCGGGAGAAATGCCTATTGATTTGGTTGTTAAATTCGAGTATTATAAATATTTAGTTAGGACGAGGAGATCATTTACTTATAGTAATATTATTTATCAGCCAGATGCATCCGGGTGTGTTGACTCATTTATAGTTCAACAAGTTAGAAATAAATTATTAGAAGAATGGGAAATTAGATGGCAAGGGGAAACGAGAGGTCGGGTGACTTATCTGTTCTTTCCCACTGTTAGTGATAAGTTGGCAGCACACTGGGTTAAACCAGATTATTTTGTTACTCAGATTTTATCAGGCCACGGGGATTATCGAGAGAAGTTGTTTAATTTTAAGCTGGTTGATTCTCCACTTTGTGAGTGTAGTCAGCGGGATACTTTACATCATTTTATATTTGATTGCCCATTATATGACGGTTATAGGAATGATGAGGTTTTTAATTCTACTTATTTACAAAATTCTTATATATGTTTTGTTAATGATCCAAAAGTATATAGTAAGATTTTTACAACTTTAATAGAAATGCTTAAGATGAGAAGTAATAATCGTAATTGTAGAAGTAATAATTGTAGTAATGTATTTTAACTGCTTGTCCTTATATATATCATATATATTTTAATTTAACAGTTGTATTATTTTATTATATATTATTATACATTTATAGATGATTTTATGAGAATAGGTATATATTACATATTAATTGTCCAGAACACTATTATTTTGAGCTTTAAAATATTATTAGTAATTAAGGTTATTAGAAATCTCGCAGCCGGTAAGTCATAATGACAGGAATGGCTTTTTTCGGACAATGGGGGACATCTGTCCCTATCTACTGGGGCTGAGACCCTACAGCGTTGTGTGACCTTTCGAAACTTCTGATTATTTCAATTGCTAACTTTGTTCGGAGTGTTAAGCACTGCTTTTCTTTTTGGTCACTAAGCTAACTAGTCTCATAGTACCTGCTGGCCTACTCGTGGCGGCCCTGTTGCCCCGTCTCTGGGGTGCGAACAGCAGGCAAAAGGCAGTTTTCACTGCCAGAGTTTCTAATTAACTACTGTAGTTTTCTAACATTGCTAATCTAGTTTTGTCTTTAAATAGGATGTGCGGTGAAGAGGATGCTGGACCAAGTCAGGTTCAGCCAGATGAAGGAAGAGGTCAACTTCTACAGATCAAAGATGATCTGGAGAATTACATACGAGAAAACCCCAATTCGAAAATTGGAAGCCAAATTCACTCCAGAAATATTATGGAGTTTTTTGAGAAAATGATAGAAGTATATGACAGTACCTTCAAGCCAGAGGTGAAAGTCATAAACGAATTAAATAGTAAAATAGATCAGTTGTTAGAGAGAAGCGCCGCAAAGATGCCGACGCCATCTTATGCTGATAAAGTAAAGTTCAGTCCTGCTAGATTATCCAGTGGGGGTACGGTGGTGGTGGTGGTGGAGAGTGAGAACGACGGAGTAGACACAGAAGGAATAAAAAGAAAATTGAAGGATCAATTAAACCCCAAAACTTTGGGTATGGGAGTAAGGAAAGTGAAAAAGATGAGAGGCAAAAGCATATTGATAGAGATTGAAGGTCATAAAAAGGGTGAGGATTTGATAAGGGAAATTAATAATATACCTGAGTTAAGGGCTAGAGAACCAAAGAAAATCTTGCCAAAAATAACAATCTTCAACACCCCATCGAACCTTGACAAAGAGGGGATAGTGGAAAGTCTGTTTTACCAAAATGAGACAATTAATAACATTTACGTAGAACTGGAGAGTTTTAAAAAAGAAATTACAATAAAAACGAGATGTGAATCATTGGATTTGTGAAGTGAGCCCGCAATTAAGGAAGATTATTCTAAAGCTTAAAAAGGTGAACCTAGAATGGGTAAGGTGCGGTATAGAGGAACATCACAGCATTATACAATGCTTCAAGTGTTGTCGTTACGGACATTTCGTGCGAGAATGTCATAGTGAAAGGAACTTCTGCAACTACTGCGGAGGTGATCATCGTTACAGTGAATGCAAAAATCAGGCCACTGCCCCTAGTTGCATCAATTGCATTAGGAGTAAAATCGCCACCTTTGCGCACCCGGCGAACCATCAATCTTGCACAGAACGGCAAAAGATAATTAGAGCGATATCCATGAGAATTGACTATGGATAAGGCACAACTAAGAAGGAGAGGAAGAAAAGTTCATGGTTCAATAGATGAAATAGGCATTAGACTAGGACATGCTATTATGGGAGGAGGTATTGCTGCGGTTTCGCGGTTGGTGGCGTGGGCTGTTGATATTGCTGATATTCTATTAATAGGGGACCTAAATTATATCTACTGGTGAATGTGACATTTGTGGTGGTGGTGTTACGGAGGATGCGGGACATTTGTTCTTTCACTGTGTCCAGTGGGAGGAGTGTCGGTTAGATTAAAGTGCGAGTGTACCGTTTTAGGAATTGATTGGCCTGTTTCTTGTCATATATTAGTTGGTAAAGATAGTTTATTTAAATTACTTGTAAGATTAGCAATCTGTATTTATATAATTAAGAATGTCAATGGTCGCAGGAATTCTACACGCGACTAGTTATGTAAGAACATACTATTCAACGCGGTAAATTATTAACTAACTGTTAGTATTAGATTAGGGATGTTTACTAAGTAGTGTTTCAACACGCGTATAGTGATGTATAATTATATCCAATATCGTGGATGTATAAGTGGCACAGCTTGAAGTAATAAGTTGTAATTATTATGTAAATATTTTAGTCAATAAATAATCTCCGCAAAGCCTAGCGGGGCGGAGAGGTATTAAAAAGGAACAATCAGAACCGGATTGAACAAGATGTTCTTCCGGGAATGACGCATGTTGAGTACATAGCGAATAGGGCATTAAATCAATTTTGTAGTTTACAGCACCTGGTGGGCCTGGGGTGGGGGNAGCTCAAAAACTGGGTCAGCACTTCCAGGCCGCCCAATAGTACAGGGGCCCGGCTCCTTCTAGCCAAATGGGGCTGGCTGCCCTATCAGTGGGTGCATAATCTCGCTGCATGTCGTAGTGCCAGCTGGCGACTGGTGAGGGCCCTGCGGCATGCGGCGGGAGGCTTTGCCGAGGCCACTGGAAGTTGGACTGGAGGTCGTTGCAGTCTGAAACGGAGAGGTGATGGATGATCGTCGAAATTGCCTAAGGTGACTCGGAGTTTATACTCCTAAAACAATATGGAAATGTCCAAAAATGATAAACACGATTTAAAAGTGCTAAGAGTTCAATGTGAGCCCCTCACTTCTGAGAGTGAAGATGATCCAGAAATGGATACTATTGAGATGTGTAGTCGAAAGCGTGCTAGTAGTGGGAATGGTTCGTTTAATTCCCCTCCCGCTAGCAAACGTAAGCCAAAGGCCACGGAAACGGCATGTGTTAGAAGCAAAGTTATGACTTCTCTTAGAGGCATTATCTCGGAGATTCAGGCCACCTGCCTGGACCGAGAAAATAAGATAACGAAATGGGCTGCTGAAAAGGTGTTGGAACACGTGGGCGCCCTTCAGGATTTAGTTGTTGAGCTCTTAACAGAGCACGAAAAGCTTCAAGGGAAGCTTGAAAAGCAAGCAGAACTGTCGAATTTAAATCACTCAGCACAACTCACGCACAGCTATGCTGAAATGGCCAAAAAAGCCACACCGACAAGTGGAAGTAAGGCGATCACGCCAAAGAAAAGACCGCAGAAAATCCTATTTGTTCGGCCCGAGGCCCCGGGCGACGCCAAGGATAATGACGAGATTAAAACAAAGTTTATACATGCCATAGATCCACGAAAGGAAGGCATAAGATTTCGTCAGATACGAAAACTCCGTACAAAAGGACTAATGGTTGAAGTAGAAACAGATGAGGACGCACGAAGACTCCTCCAAAATAATAGGCTAAAAGAAAATGGTCTCAAGACAGAACCATTAAACAAACGCAATCCACGTGTTATAATATATGACGTACCTCGAAACATAGAGAACGGAGAATTACCGGAAGTCATTCAGTCAATGAATCCAGAAATCTTTGTCTGTAAGGATCGGAAACATGAGCTAAAACCTATTTAAGACCGGGAAAAGACGGGACGAACAAGTCAACTGGAAGTTTCGCCGGAACTCAGATTGAAGCTACTGGGACATGAAAGAGTATTTATTGATTACTATAGCTGCAAAGTTAAAGACTATATAGCCGTTAGCCGTTGCTTCAAGTGCCAAAGCTTAGGACACGTTGCAAAATTCTGCAGGGACTCGGCGGACACCTGTTTGCATTGCACAGAAGAAGGGCACAAATTCTCGGATTGCCCTAGGAAGAAAGAGGCTGCAAAGTGCGCGGCCTGCAAAAAGATAGGTAAACCGCATAACCACAGCAGAAATAGCAAACAGTGTATGGCGTACAAGGTAGCTATAGAGAAATACCTTAATACCATTACATATGAATAATGGCTAGCAATGTTATACGAATCATTCAGGTCAATGGTGGCAGAGGACAGATAGTCCCATCTGAGTTAAGGCAAGTTTTGGCAACATACCCGGTGGACATATTAGCTCTACAAGAGCCCTATGCTATACAGGGAAGAATTGCAGGATACAACATAAAAACAAGGCTTATACAAGGAAACAAAGGGAATGATGCTCCCTGGGCAGGATTAGCAATACTTAATAGCAGCCTCACCATATTGGATCTCTCACAAATGAATTGTTCTCACTGTGTCTGTGCCCAAGTTAATCAAGGCGATTTTAACTTTTATATCATTAGCACATATTTCCAATTTGGCTCTCCGATAGAAGAAGGTCTAGACAGACTGGATGTGGCTCTCCGCAGGCTTCCAAATAAGAAAATTTTAGTCTGCGTGGATGGGAATGCTAAGTCCCCCACTTGGGGTAGTGACCGCACTGATGGCAATGGGGAAAAACTGCTGGCCCTGTTGGCAGCTCACAACCTAACAGTCATCAATACTCCGGGACAAGCAAGTACCTTCTCCTCAAGCCGAGGAGATTCGAACATTGATATCACAGTGGCTAGTCAAGAGCTTCTCCCTTTTGTGAGCAACTGGGCTGTGCATACGAACTGGTCGTCCAGTGACCATAATGCAATCAGTTTAGAGGTTACATCCACTAGTCAAAAGCATACATGTCTGGAAATCGGAAAGTATAATACGAAAAAAGCCAATTGGATACTCTTCAAGAAAATTCTTCATTCAGAACTTACGAAACGACGAGTTGTCGATGTAAAGAACGGCACTGATGCAGTGAAGCAGTGTTATGCGATCCAAAAAGCCATACTTAAGGCTTCTGAAGTTGCAATCCCGAAATTCAAATCAACCACACAATGTCAATATTGGTGGAACAGTAGACTTGAGTCACTAAAAGTCAGGACATATAGAGCCCGCAGGACCTACCAAAGGGAGCGTAACATGGAGAACAGAGAGAGACTAAGAAGAAACTATTATGACATCAAAAGGCAATTCCAAAGAGCAGTTAAGGATGCTAAACTGAAAAGCTGGCGTCAATATGTTACCGAAACCTGTCAAGCGAACCCATGGGGTCTGCCATATCAAACGGCAAAATCAAACTGGCAAAATCAAACTGGCAAAATCAAACGGACCCAAATACTGGGCCCTATTAGAAAAGGCATGATGGATCCTACTGAATGGAACCAGGCTACCTCTAACCTCCTGGAATCATTATTCAAACCAGATGACGAAGAAGAGGAGACAGAGGATCAACAACAAACTAGAACGGAAACCAAGTCCTACAGAGGCAAGACGGCCAGTGTCCCCTTCACAGACACGGAACTGAGGTGTGTACTTAATAAAATGAAACGGGGGAAAGCACCTGGAAAAGATGGTATCACTAAGACCATCCTGGATATGGCATACGAAATTATTGAAGCTGACCTTTTGAAAGGGTACAACGCTTGTTTAAATTTCAGTATCTTCCCCAAGGATTGGAAAGAGGGGAAATTAATTACTATTTTAAAAGCCGGCGAGCGTCAGAGAAACGATCCAAGCTCCTACCGCCCCATATGCCTTCTCCCGTTCCTCGGGAAAGCTTTGGAGGGTCTTGTGCGACTGCGACTGAAAACTGAAATGGATGACAGGACTGAGGAGTGCCAATACGGATTCAGAACAGGGCGCTCGACAACTGATGCTATTTTGAAACTGAGACACATAGTGGAACAGAGTGATGAGAAGTACGTTCTTGGTATTTTCTTTGACATCGTCGGCGCATTCGATCATCTCTGGTGGCCCAACATCCTGAAGGAATTGGCTAACAGAAACTGTCCACTCAACCTTTATTGGCTAATCAGTGACTATCTAAGAGACCGTAAAGTTACTATCATTGACAACGACTTGCATGTCACCAGGGAAGTCTAGCGTGGATGCCCGCAGGGTTCCCTGCTGGGGCCCGACTTCTGGAACCTTGTCTTCGATTCGAATTTGAGGCTAGTACAGCGTTTAGGGCACCCGGTCATCGCGTACGCAGACGACGAGGTGGTCCTGCTTAAAGGGAACAGTAGAAGAGAGCTGGAGCAAAAGGGTGCAGACCTAATGAGCGAACTGGAGGATTGGGCTAGGGCGCACAAATTAAAATTCTCGCCTAGCAAAACTATTATGATGCTTCTTAAGGGAACCATGTGCGTAAACAGACCACCAACGATAAAGTTATACGGCAATTCAATTAAAATGGAGAGTACGGTTAAATACCTAGGTCTGACCATTGGCAAGAGTTTCGGCGTGATGGAACACATTAAGAACATTACAGGCAAAGCAGCAAATCATTTTAACTGCCTAGGCCGTATCGCCAAAGCCGAATGGGGCCTTAACCAACAAGCAATGTCCACTCTATATAAGAGCCTATTTGTGCCCATCATTACCTACGCTGCCGCGGCTTGGGCAGACAAACTCAATGCCCGCGGCAAGCGAAAGCTTATAAGTGCCCAAAGGACTGCCCTATTGAGGGTACTAAAAGGATATAACACATGTTCGGCAGTTGCACTTCAGGTTCTTGCAAACGCACCACCCATCCATCACGATCTATGGAACGCTTATGCTCGATACTATGTAAAGAGAGGTGAGAAGTTTGTCATCGAAGGCCAAGAGTTCGGTGAAACATCATCATCAGTAGAGAAATTGGAAAGACGAAAAGAAGTTGAAGCATTCTTAAAGGAAAAATGGCAAACAGAGTGGACAAGTAGTACTAAAGGAAGACACACATACAAGTTACTCAGTGATATTGAAAGAAGACAGCAAATGAAATGGCTACGCAGTGACTATTATTCAACGCAGTTTTTGACCGGACATGGCGATTTTCGGCAGAAGTTATACAGTTTTGCGTTGGAGGATTCACCATGCTGCGAATGTGGCGAAGAAGATAGTGCGGATCATACACTTCTGAGGTGTCCAATTTTTGACAGTGAAAGAAGATCTGCAGACATCCTTATGGAACTTACCTTGGGCTCTGCATCAGGAAACAGGAACATCAATGCCATTCTGACCAAAGGAAACTTCCAGAAAGTGAAGATCGTAATGAGGAACATTTTGAGGAAAAGAATAAAGATTAGAAACCAACTTTCCTAAAGACCTAACGTACACCCGTGATCATTTACCAAGATAAGGAGAACAAAAATGTAGATAGGGTTGCATAAAGAAAAGAGGACAAGACCGCTGGTATACCTTGGGCAGGGTACAGCGGGGGCGGCCGGAGGGTGTTCTCCTGGGTGCCCCCTGGGGCCTTTCCCGAGGCCACAGGGGACACCCTTGGCTCTCTCTTAAGCCTTGGGGCATGGCCGGGTGCATGTTGTGGTGGAGGGGGTTAGGCTAGTACCTGGATCTGGGGGGTATGGGTCTCTATTATAAATTAAATGGAAGTTAAACCAAAGCAAAAACGTGTACAAGCGCCAGGGGGTGGGGGGGAATTTCCTAGTTCCCAAATACCAACAAGGATAAGCAGGAGTTTAGATATAACAGATGATATGGAATTAAAAGATATAGAAGGTGAAGAATCGATGGAATACATGAATCAGTTGGAGAGGATACAGGTTGAATTGGTTAAAATATGTATGAATAAAAATAGTAAAATATCTAGTATAATGACAGGAAAATTACAGGATTTGTTCGGGGATGCGACTAGCATAATTAAAACTTTAATTTTGGAAAATGAGAGATTGAAAGGAAAAATAGAATGGTTACAAGAGAAACGAATAGATAAAAGATTACAAATTAGTAATAGTAGTTATGCGGATATAACAAAAAAAAGAGGTAAGTAAAGGTGTTAAAAGGGAGGTAAATATGATGTCTCCAGCGGTTATAGTGAAAGGAAAAGAAGGGATAAGTAATGAAGATATTAAGCGTACATTTTTGACGGCAATTAATCCAAGTCAGGATAAGATTAGATTGGTTGGAGTTAGAAAATTAAGAACGAATGGTATTGTAGTTAATTTAGCAACTGAACAGGATAGAGAGAGAGTAATGAACCATTCAATTTTGAATAAAAGTGAGTTAAAGATACAGGTTCCAACAAAAAGAAATCCTAGGATGATTTTGTTAGATGTACCTAAGGAAATTGATAGTAATGATTTAGTTAAAGAGATTTATGACTTAAATGCAGATTTATTTAATAATCAGATGAATTATGAGGATTTTAAATTACAGTTTAAATTAGTTTATCGAACTGGTAAGCATAGAGAGTCATTAACGAATTGGGTTGTGGAAGTATCTACTGCATTACGGAATACGCTAAATTATTTAGGTAAATTATTTATAGAATATAGGTGTTCTATTATTAGAGATTATTATGAGGAAGCAAAGTGCTTCAAATGTCAATTGTTCGGACATTTAGCAAAGAATTGTGTTAGTGATGGTGATATTTGTTATAGATGTGGACAAAAAGGTCATAGATCTCGAGAATGTAGGAACGATAGTGTTAAATTATGTGTCCCATGTAGGCAATTAAATAAATCTTGTGATCATGTCTCACGGAGTAAAGAATGCTATGCATTTCAAGTAGCAATATCCCGCTATAAACAATTAATAGATTATGGGTAAACAAGGAAATTTGATTGATAATAGTATAGGATTGTTTCAGATTAATGTACAACAGAAGAAATCTGTACCTGGTGAGATGTTACAATTAGTGAATAAGGGTTTAGCTAGCTTTGTATTTTTACAAGAGCCATACACCTTTAAGGGAAAAGTGATAGGATATGGTATTAAGACTCGTGTAGTTCAGTGTTCCAATGGAACACCTTGGGCTGCATTGATTATTTTGGATGATACATGGACTGTGTTAGATATTAATAATTTATCTTCCCCGACTTGTGCAGTTGCACAAGTAGTTAGGGGGAATGAAAAAATATATTTAGTTAGTATGTATTTTCCACCTAGCGGTGATATTGAAGTATCTTTAGAAGAGTTAAATACTATATTGATGACCTTTCGAGGACAGAATTATATAATAGGTATGGATGCTAATTCGAAGTCTCAGTTGTGGGGTTCTCCAATTACTGATACTAGGGGTGAAAAGTTAATGATGGTTATATCTAAATGGAATTGTTTTGTGGTTAATAATGAGAATCAGATCCCTACATATCAATCATCAAGGGGAGAATCTTTTGTTGATTTGGTATTGGTGTCTAATAGTTTAAAAGATAGGGTATCTGATTGCATGGCGACTTATGAATATATAACAAGTGATCATGCATTGATCCATTTTAATATGGAGTTAGGTTTTGATTATAGAAATAATTCATATTTGATATTAAGAGATAATGCGAGAATAAATTGGAATAAATTCAGAGGAATATTAAAAAGCTTAATAAATCCATATGTAGTATCGTGGGCAGATGATAAAAAGGATGTGGTTGCATATTGTGACCATATTCATAATTGTTTAAGTAAGGCTATTAGATGGGTGTTTCCAGTTAATATAGTTAGAAAATACGTTCCGAGATGGTGGACAGAAGAACTTAGTAATATGAAATCTCGGGTTTGTAAAGCTAGGAAAGCATATCAGAGGGAATATGATATGATTTTGAAAGATGTTAAATTGGAGATATATAGAAAATTAAATAAACAATATAAAAAATTAATTAGTGAGGCGAAAATAAAAAGTTGGAAAAATTATGTTACTACTGAGGTTAACTGTAATGTATGGGGTTTACCATATAAGTTAATGCGTGATAAGGTTAATGTTAAAACTATGGTTTCTGCTCTTAAGAGTGTAAATGGGTTTTTAATGGATTGGGATATATCAGTAAAGTTTTTATTAGATTCGTTGTTTGTATCAGATAATACTTTATTAGATACACCTTATCAGATTAATGTACGAAGAGATAATGACAGTTATATTAATAATAAGACGTTACAATTATTTACGAAACAAGAATTTTTTAAGGTTTTGAGGGATTCTAGAGGGCGAAAAGCTCCAGGTATTGATGGATTAACGTATAAAATTATTAAACATGCTATACCAATAATAGGAAAACATTTGTTGCAATTATTTAATTTATGTTTGATATATAGGATTTTTCCAAATAGGTGGAAAGTATCGCGTGTTATAATATTTTTAAAGGATAAAAATAGGGATAAATCTTTACCAAAGTCATATAGGCCAATATGTTTATTGTCAATTATCGGAAAGATATTTGAGCGATTATTAAAGTTACGGATGAATGTCCTTTTTGGACTGAAGGTTGATAATTGGCAATTTGGTTTTAAACGTGGAGTGTCAACCACAGATGCTATATATTTATTGAAAGAATGGGTTAAGAATTCCGGGAAAAAGTATGTTTTGGGGATATTTTTTGATGTAATTGGGGCTTTCGATCATATATGGTGGCCTAGTGTGCTTCTTGCGTTGCGGCAGTGGGAATGTCCGATAGATTTATATAAAATTATAGATGATTATTTGAGTAATAGAAAAGTTTTTTATATAGAAGAATCTCATAGTGTAAAAAAGTGGGTTGAACGTGGCTGTCCACAAGGGTCTGTATTAGGACCAGAATTATGAAATTATGTTTTCAATATTATACTTGTTGTAATTAGAAATATGGGATTTAAATACATAGCTTACGCAGATGATCTGGCGGTAATAGTTGAGGGAAATAGTCGTAGGGAATTGGAAATAGAGAGTCAAAAGGTTGTGGACGCCCTGGTCAATCATTTAAAACAAATAAAGTTATATATGTCACCAGAGAAAACTAAGATGGTAATATTGAGAGGTAGGCTAAGCTCGGATCATCCCCCCAGTATTAAAATGGAGTGTAATCCATTAAAGTGTGTTAGCACAGTTCGATATCTAGGAGTGCAACTAGGTTCGAACTTTAATATGATGCCGCATGTAGAGTACATAGCGAATAGGGCATTAAATCAATTTTGTAGTTTACAGCACTTGGTGGGCCTGGGGTGGGGGTTGAGGCTTCCTGCACTCAGGACCCTATATAAGTCGCTGTATATACCAATTGTTGTTTATGCTGCTGGTGTGTGGGGCGACGGGCTTCAGCTCCCTCAACGTGAGAAGCTTTTATCTTCTCAACGTAAAGTGTTGATAATGGTGATTAGGGCATACCGTACTATCTCTTTACCAGCTGCTCAATTAATTTCGGGAGAAATGCCTATTGATTTGGTTGTTAAATTCGAGTATTATAAATATTTAGTTAGGACGAGGAGATCATTTACTTATAGTAATATTATTTATCAGCCAGATGCATCCGGGTGTGTTGACTCATTTATAGTTCAACAAGTTAGAAATAAATTATTAGAAGAATGGGAAATTAGATGGCAAGGGGAAACGAGAGGTCGGGTGACTTATCTGTTCTTTCCCACTGTTAGTGATAAGTTGGCAGCACACTGGGTTAAACCAGATTATTTTGTTACTCAGATTTTATCAGGCCACGGGGATTATCGAGAGAAGTTGTTTAATTTTAAGCTGGTTGATTCTCCACTTTGTGAGTGTAGTCAGCGGGATACTTTACATCATTTTATATTTGATTGCCCATTATATGACGGTTATAGGAATGATGAGGTTTTTAATTCTACTTATTTACAAAATTCTTATATATGTTTTGTTAATGATCCAAAAGTATATAGTAAGATTTTTACAACTTTAATAGAAATGCTTAAGATGAGAAGTAATAATCGTAATTGTAGAAGTAATAATTGTAGTAATGTATTTTAACTGCTTGTCCTTATATATATCATATATATTTTAATTTAACAGTTGTATTATTTTATTATATATTATTATACATTTATAGATGATTTTATGAGAATAGGTATATATTACATATTAATTGTCCAGAACACTATTATTTTGAGCTTTAAAATATTATTAGTAATTAAGGTTATTAGAAATCTCGCAGCCGGTAAGTCATAATGACAGGAATGGCTTTTTTCGGACAATGGGGGACATCTGTCCCTATCTACTGGGGCTGAGACCCTACAGCGTTGTGTGACCTTTCGAAACTTCTGATTATTTCAATTGCTAACTTTGTTCGGAGTGTTAAGCACTGCTTTTCTTTTTGGTCACTAAGCTAACTAGTCTCATAGTACCTGCTGGCCTACTCGTGGCGGCCCTGTTGCCCCGTCTCTGGGGTGCGAACAGCAGGCAAAAGGCAGTTTTCACTGCCAGAGTTTCTAATTAACTACTGTAGTTTTCTAACATTGCTAATCTAGTTTTGTCTTTAAATAGGATGTGCGGTGAAGAGGATGCTGGACCAAGTCAGGTTCAGCCAGATGAAGGAAGAGGTCAACTTCTACAGATCAAAGATGATCTGGAGAATTACATACGAGAAAACCCCAATTCGAAAATTGGAAGCCAAATTCACTCCAGAAATATTATGGAGTTTTTTGAGAAAATGATAGAAGTATATGACAGTACCTTCAAGCCAGAGGTGAAAGTCATAAACGAATTAAATAGTAAAATAGATCAGTTGTTAGAGAGAAGCGCCGCAAAGATGCCGACGCCATCTTATGCTGATAAAGTAAAGTTCAGTCCTGCTAGATTATCCAGTGGGGGTACGGTGGTGGTGGTGGTGGAGAGTGAGAACGACGGAGTAGACACAGAAGGAATAAAAAGAAAATTGAAGGATCAATTAAACCCCAAAACTTTGGGTATGGGAGTAAGGAAAGTGAAAAAGATGAGAGGCAAAAGCATATTGATAGAGATTGAAGGTCATAAAAAGGGTGAGGATTTGATAAGGGAAATTAATAATATACCTGAGTTAAGGGCTAGAGAACCAAAGAAAATCTTGCCAAAAATAACAATCTTCAACACCCCATCGAACCTTGACAAAGAGGGGATAGTGGAAAGTCTGTTTTACCAAAATGAGACAATTAATAACATTTACGTAGAACTGGAGAGTTTTAAAAAAGAAATTACAATAAAAACGAGATGTGAATCATTGGATTTGTGAAGTGAGCCCGCAATTAAGGAAGATTATTCTAAAGCTTAAAAAGGTGAACCTAGAATGGGTAAGGTGCGGTATAGAGGAACATCACAGCATTATACAATGCTTCAAGTGTTGTCGTTACGGACATTTCGTGCGAGAATGTCATAGTGAAAGGAACTTCTGCAACTACTGCGGAGGTGATCATCATTACAGTGAATGCAAAAATCAGGCCACTGCCCCTAGTTGCATCAATTGCATTAGGAGTAAAATCGCCACCTTTGCGCACCCGGCGAACCATCAATCTTGCACAGAACGGCAAAAGATAATTAGAGCGATATCCATGAGAATTGACTATGGATAAGGCACAACTAAGAAGGAGAGGAAGAAAAGTTCATGGTTCAATAGATGAAATAGGCATTAGACTAGGACATGCTATTATGGGAGGAGGTATTGCTGCGGTTTCGCGGTTGGTGGCGTGGGCTGTTGATATTGCTGATATTCTATTAATAGGGGACCTAAATTATATCTACTGGTGAATGTGACATTTGTGGTGGTGGTGTTACGGAGGATGCGGGACATTTGTTCTTTCACTGTGTCCAGTGGGAGGAGTGTCGGTTAGATTAAAGTGCGAGTGTACCGTTTTAGGAATTGATTGGCCTGTTTCTTGTCATATATTAGTTGGTAAAGATAGTTTATTTAAATTACTTGTAAGATTAGCAATCTGTATTTATATAATTAAGAATGTCAATGGTCGCAGGAATTCTACACGCGACTAGTTATGTAAGAACATACTATTCAACGCGGTAAATTATTAACTAACTGTTAGTATTAGATTAGGGATGTTTACTAAGTAGTGTTTCAACACGCGTATAGTGATGTATAATTATATCCAATATCGTGGATGTATAAGTGGCACAGCTTGAAGTAATAAGTTGTAATTATTATGTAAATATTTTAGTCAATAAATAATCTCCGCAAAGCCTAGCGGGGCGGAGAGGTATTAAAAAGGAACAATCAGAACCGGATTGAACAAGATGTTCTTCCGGGAATGAGGTGAACAAAAAAAAAAAAAAAAAAAAAAAAAAAAATGTCCCTATCTACTCCAACCCAAAGGGTGGGGTCTTATCCCCCACAAGTCGTACGCACTTGCCTGGTTGTGGCGGGGTGGCTGAGTAGCCCAGGATGTCCCTGGGTGAAACTAAATAGTGCGGCGGCGACTCCGGGTTCCGGACGTCACCGAACCCGCTTCGGAAGTTACTTGGTACGTAAAAAGTTAGGTGGGAGGCTCTCCCCCAGAGGGTACAGTTTATAAACCAGGTTGGCACTCCTGGGCCGCCCGGTAGTACAGGGGCCCAGCCCCTTCTAGCCATATGGGGCTGGCTGCCCTATCAACGGGCGAATAATCTCGTCGTGTGTCGTAGTGCCAGTTGGCGACTGGAGAGGGCCCTGCGGCACACGGCGGGGGGCTCTACCGAGGCCACTGGGGGTTGAGCTGAACACCAAGCTAACTTGGACCTGACATGTAATGGAAGAGCGATGTAAGTGTACCAAAAGGCCTGGAGACTCTTTCTAATACTCAATGAAATGGCTACAAATGAAAACACAGTTTCAAAAGTGTCTGTAAGTGAGACCCTCACATCCGACTCAGATGAGGAGTCGTTAATGGATATGTACGATCAATCCACAACTCGGAAACGAGCATGCTGTGGGGATACCTCATCACTCACCCCACTAGCGAGGAAACGCCGCCAGAAAAGTGAAGAAGTAGCAGGCGTAAGAGGAAGAGTAATGTCTGCTCTGAGAAACATCATCTCGGAGCTTCAAGCAACTTGTCTCGACAGAGATAACAAGATAACCAAGTTCGCTGCCGAAAAAATATTAGATCACGCAGGAGATCTGCAGGATCTGGTGGTTGAACTCTTAGCTGACCATGAAAAGCTGCAGGGACAGCTAGACCAGCAGCTAAAACTACAGCATAACGTACCAAGTAAAGTGACATATGCAGAAGTGATGAACAAAGGGGCTCCAGCACCAAAGGTTGGAAACAGAGCAAGCCCAAATAAGCCTAAACATATAATCTTTGTGAAACCAAATGACTCCTCAAAACTTAAGAACAGTGAAGAGGTAAAGGAGTCATTCATGCGAATAATAAACCCAAGAAGTGAGCAAATAAGATTTCGTCAGGTCCGAAAGCTAAAAAGCAGAGGAATCATGATAGAAGTCGAACGTGAAGGTGACTTTGCGAAAATAATGAATAACAGCAAACTGCACGAACATGGACTCAAAACCCAGCCACTCGAAAAGCGCAAACCCAGGATGATCATATATGACATTCCTAAAAATGTCAACGAAGAAGAGCTGTTGGCAGTTATTAAGTCTATGAATGAAGAGGTCTTCGCAGGAACCACAAACGAGGAATTCAGTTTACTCTTCAAAACAGGCAAGCGTAGGGAAGAAGTAGTGAATTGGGTAGCAGAAGTCTCACCAGCTGTGAGGGGAAAACTACTATCCCAGCAGCGGCTATATATAGACTATAATAGCTGCAAAGTAAAAGACTTTATGGCCATCAGTAGATGTTTCCGGTGCCAAAGCTATGGACACATAGCTAAGTTTTGTAAAGATGAAGAAGATACTTGCTCCCATTGCGCAGAAACTGGACATAAATTTACCAACTGCCCCAAGAAAAAAGAGGCAGCGCAGTGCGCAGCATGTAAAAAGACCGGAAAGTCCCACGGTCACGGGAGAACAAGTAAGCAGTGCACCGCCTACAAGATGGCGCTGGAGAGGTACCTTAACACAGTCTAATATAAATACAGGCAGAGGAGAAATTGTTCCTAGCGAGATCCGAAGAGCAGTTATGGATCATCCTACGGATATTATAACAGTGATGGAACCATACTCCCTACAAGGGAAAATAGTTGGCTACAGTCTGAAAAGTAGAATCATCCAAGGAAATAACATCAATGAATCCCCATGGTCGGGAATAATAGTCCTGAACACTAAACTCACCATACTCAAAACCACGCAGCTAAATACATCACATTGTGTCTGTATACAAGTTAATTCAGGAAACTTCAACTTCTATGTAATCAGTGCCTACTTCCAGTTTGGCGCCCCAATCGAGGAGGGGTTGAACACTCTCGATTGAATCCTCCGGAATCTTCCAAATAACAGGGTCATAGTGTGCCTGGATGGTAATGCAAAATCGCCGGCTTGGGGGAGCGATCGTACAGACAGAAATGGAGAACGACTCCTGGCGTTACTTGCGGCCCATGGACTCTCGGTTATCAACGAGCCTGGCCATGCTCCCACTTACTCCTCAAGTAGAGGAGAGTCCAACATTGATATCTCCATCGCCAGTGATGCTATCCTTCCGCAAGTGTCGGATTGGGATGTGCACGAGAATTGGACATCGAGTGACCACAACGCCATTAGCTTCGTCGTCTCCTCAACGCCACAGCGACCAGCATTCTTAGACCTAGGAAGTTACTTAACGGGGCAAGCCAACTGGATCAAATTCAGAAGGATCCTAGCAAGTGAAATCAATAAACGAAAAGTGATTAACATAAGAAACGGGAAAAAGGCTGTATGTCAGTGTTACGCAGTTCAGAGAGCAATAATCAAAGCAGCAAACGCTGCAATCCCCAGAACAAAACAAAATAAGCAAACCCTCAGATGGTGGAACGAAGCCTTGGAAAGGCTGAAGTCGCAATATTACAGAGCTACAAGACTCTATCAACGGGAAAGAGGTCCGGAAAGATGCGCTCGTCTCAAAATACAGTACTATAATAAGAAAAAGGAATTTCAAAGGGCAGTGAAGCAAGCTAAGATGAAAAGCTGGAGTGAATATGTCACTGAGTCCGGCCACAAGAACCCTTGGGGCCTTGCCTATAAACTTCAAATAGGTAAGATTTAGCGTATTCAAACCATTGGCTCAATACGAACTGATACATCAAATGGTCTGGACTGGAGGTCAGCCACTTCCAACCTTATGGATACCCTATTTAAGCCAGATGACGAGAGCCTTGATACTGCTACACAAAGCGAAACAAGAAGGAAAGTTGAACACTACAGAGGCAGCACAGTAAGCGGGCCCTTTCAAGATCACGAACTAAGATGCATATTCAACAAAATGAAAAGGGGCAAGGCCCCAGGCCGAGACGGCATAACAAAGATAATAATCGAACAGGTGTATGAAATTATTGGAACTGACCTCCTAGAGGGATATAATGCCTGCTTGCGTTATGGGATATTCCCAAAGGAATGGAAAGAAGGTCGGCTAGTTGCAATCCTCAAAGGTGGTAATAGAGATAAAGGAGACCCAAAGTCTTACAGGCCCATCTGTCTCCTCCCGATCCTAGGAAAGATGTTAGAAGGTCTAATCAGACTAAGGCTGAAACTAGAAATGACAGACCACACAGACAAGTGCCAATACAGCTTCCGGACGGGACGATGAACCACAGACGCCATTATCAGGCTCAGGCACATAGTTGAGAACTCGAGTGCAAAATATGTATTGGGCATCTTCTACGACATCGTGGGAGCATTTGACCACCTGTGGTGGCCGGATATTCTAAGTGAGCTATCGGCAAGGGAATGCCCAAGAAATCTCTTCTGGCTAATAAAAGACTATTTGAACGATCGTCGAGTCACATTCATGGATGGTGAGCTGGTGAACTCAAAACAAGTATTCAGAGGTTGCCCGCAGGGCTCCCTCCTCGGCCCGGATTTTTGGAACATTGTCTTCGACACAAACCTACAAATGCTGAACAATTACGGCTATCATACTATTGCATATGCCGACGATGAAGTTATAATAGTCGAAGGGAACACAGCAGAAGAAACCTAGAGGTAGAAGGTCAAAGGATTATGGCAATGCAAGAGGAGTGGGCCACGTCCACAAACTTCAGTTTTCCGCTGAAAAGACGGTAATGCTCTTACTTAAAGGCAGCATGAGCACCAACCACCCACCAACTATAAAGTTATATGGCAAAACAATCAAGCTTCAACAAACAGTTAAGTACCTAGGCCTCACAATCGGCAGGAATTTTAATATTGCCAACCACGTTAAAGAAGTCGCCGGCAAGGCAACAAGCCATTTCAACCGCCTGGCAAGAATAGCGAAGGCGGAGTGGGGCCTAAGCCATAGAGCTATGCAGACAATCTATAAAGGGCTGTTCGTGCCCATTATCACATACGCTGCAGCGGCCTGGGCTGACAAGTTAGACAGCCACGGTCGCCGAAAACTCCAAAGCGCACAAAGGACGGCACTCTTAAGAGTACTACGTGGATACAATACTTGTTCGGCAGTGGCATTACAAGTAACAGCAAATATGATGCCAATAGAGCAAGAGATATGGAGAGCATATGCAAACCACCACATCAGTAAAGGTAACAAATTCAAACTCTATGAGCGAGAATTCCAAGAAATGAATACAGCAACAGAGAAGAAAGAAGGAAGGAAAGCAGTAGATACACTCCTCCTCAGGAAATGGCAAGAGGACTGGAACACATCTGACAAAGGACGTCATACCTACAGCCTCATGAATAACATCGAAACAAGAAGAACAATGAAATGGATCAGAGGAAACTTCTATTCGACGCAGTTCCTAACCGGCCATGGGGATTTCCGTAAGAAACTCTACAGGTTCTCGCTGGTGGACACAGAAGAATGCGAATGCGGAGCTACAGACACGGCAGTGCACGCTCTGCTCTACTGCCCGATCTTCGACGCAGAAAGAAGAGAATCAGATATACTAACAGAACTGTCGCTAACTCAAGGACACACGGATTCAAAACTTAGAAGAATCTTGACAAGGACCAACTACAAGAAGGTCAGCTAAGTAATGACACAAATATTGAAGAAAAGAAGAAGAATTAGAAGTATACAACATAGATCTAACACCCAGAATAAGTAATAAAAGGACATGTACAAAAATAAAAATATGTAGGTAGGGAAAAGCAGAAAAAAAAGAGGACAGACCGCTGGTATACCTTGGGGAGGGTGTCCTCCTACATGTCCCTATCTACTATAGAATGGGCTTATCTTTTACGGTGGGTTCCTTCCGTTGTGGAGAAAACCTCACGCCTTGTGCACAGTGAACGATCATGTTTAATATTAAACAAGAATTAGTAAAGATTTGGGATAATAGGTGGAAAAATGATAGAGGAAGGGTTACGTTTGATTATTTTCCTTGTATATCGAGGAGGCTGGAGATGTCCTGGGTGCAGCCGGATTATTTTGTATCACAATTGTTGACTGGGCATGGAAACTTCCGGGAGAAGTTACATACTTTTGGTTTGGTTGCCGATAAGTTGTGCGAGTGTGGTAATATAGACTCCTTGGTTCATTTTATGTTTGATTGCCCTATGTATGAAGAGATTCGGATGCAGAGTGACTTATTGTGTAACAGTAATAAAAATTTTTCTGAATTGGTTTTAACAAAATTAAGGTATAATGAAGTATTTGGTGTTTTAAAAACAATGTTACAGTTTCGGATGAGTTTGCGGTTACATTGATATGTTTATGTTTTATGTGCCACTTTTTTGGTATTTTAAGAATAATTTTTTGGGATTTTATTTTAGTTAATTGGTGTAAGGGGTTTTCCTCTAATATTTTATAGGTTATTTTTTAATGTGGGTTTATTAGATTAGTTCTAGTTCTTTTGAACAGTTTTACTTAAATTTTAAACTTAGTTTATCTTATATAGGATTGTTAATTAGTGTAGTAATGATTAATAATTAGATTTGTCCAGTATTATTCATTTGTTATAGGTTTAATATAATTAAAATAATTAGGATATAAATGTTAAGAATAGGATTCTTTCCACTGATAGGCCTTTTAAGCAGGAGCAGTGGAGAAAAGGTTGGGACTTCACAAGGGGCGCTTGTCCCTATCTACTCTCCTCTAAATGGGGGTCCATTGCTTGTGCCCAAACCAGGCAATGGCCCCAACTCGTATGCACCAGCCTTGTCGTGGCAGAGGAGCTCAGTACCCNTTGTTAATTAGTGTAGTAATGATTAATAATTAGATTTGTCCAGTATTATTCATTTGTTATAGGTTTAATATAATTAAAATAATTAGGATATAAATGTTAAGAATAGGATTCTTTCCACTGATAGGCCTTTTAAGCAGGAGCAGTGGAGAAAAGGTTGGGACTTCACAAGGGGCGCTTGTCCCTATCTACTCTCCTCTAAATGGGGGTCCATTGCTTGTGCCCAAACCAGGCAATGGCCCCAACTCGTATGCACCAGCCTTGTCGTGGCAGAGGAGCTCAGTACCCAGGGAGCATGCCGTAATGGTATGTTTCCTGGGGAAGCTAATGGTGTGGCGGGGGAGTCCAGGTGTTGGCCTGGCCTTAGTGCTGCGGCGTGTGTCTCATTGCGACCTTGAGGCGAGAGGGTTGAAGGGAGCCCCCGAGAATACAGTATATAAACTGGGGATGCACACCTGGCGCGGTGTATAGTTAGGTGCCCGGGGGGGTCTAGCCGGATCTTACTGGCTGCCCCGTTCAGATGCCGAATAATCTTGCCCCCTGTCAGAGTGCGGGGTGGCGCCCCGATCAGGACCCTCTAACAGGAGGTGGGGGCCTATACCGAGGCCACGGGGTCTGCCTTTGGCCCTCTCTAAGGTTTCTGGGAGTGGTGGGGCTCATTTCGTAGCAGTGGGGTCAGGTGCTTACCTGGGCTTTGGGGGGTCTTGGGGTTACCCTTACTTTAATATGAATAGTAGTCGAAAAAATATAAGTTTACACGTGCAGGGGGGTGGGGGGACTTTCCTGGGTCCCAATATAATTCGCCAATAGGCGTTATAAACTGTAGTGAAGAGATAGATAGGTCGTCACAACAAGATATAGAGTGTAGTGGTTTAAATTATTTACAGGATATTGAAAAATCAGCTCTAGAATTTAGAAAGGTGGTTTTACATAAGAGTTGTAAATTATCTAGGGAAGCTTCTGGAACTTTAATTGATAAATTCGGACAGGCTGTTAATATAGTAAGAGCAATGACTTTAGAAAATGAGAGATTAATAGGTAAGATAGATACCCTGGAAAAAATACGTATGCAGAGTGTACCCTTAGTGTCGACTCCTATGTTGTTTTCGGACAAATTGAAGAGTAAACAGGACAAAATAGAAAAATTGGAAAGTGATAATGTAGTAATAGTAAAAGGAGAAGGCATTAGTGATAGTGAGGAGATTAAACGTAAATTTTTGGGAAATATAAACCCAATTAAGGATAGAATTAGATTCAGGAATTTACGAAAACTTCGTAATGGTGGTTTAGCAGTTACAACAGCGTCGATGTTTGATAGGGAAAGATTGCTACAGCATGAGGCAATTAAGAAAGTTGGATTAGAAATTACTAGTATCAATAAGCGTAAGCCGCAAATGTTACTTTTGGATGTGCCTAGAGATTTGGCTGTTGATGATTTAGTTCAGATGTTATATACTTTAAATCAGGATTTAATATATGATGATGGTCAGGTTAATTTAGAAGATTTTAAGCAAAGTTTTAGACCGTTATACAGAACTGGTAGGAAACGTTCACTATTAGTTAACTGGGTAGTGGAGGTTACTCCCAAGTTGAGATATAGGCTTTTAGAATTGTCTAGATTATATGTAGAGTACCGCTGTTGCGGGATAAAAGATTATGTAGAAGTAACAAGATGCTACAAATGTCAGATGTTTGGACATATAGCCCGTTTATGTCGTCAAGAAGAAAGTACTTGTTTTAAGTGTGGGGAGACGGGGCATCAAGCTAGGGATTGTAAGCTAGATAANTAGAGTACCGCTGTTGCGGGATAAAAGATTATGTAGAAGTAACAAGATGCTACAAATGTCAGATATTTGGACATATAGCCCGTTTATGTCGTCAAGAAGAAAGTACTTGTTTTAAGTGTGGGGAGACGGGGCATCAAGCTAGGGATTGTAAGCTAGATAAGCCAGAGAAATTGTGTGTATCATGTAGGAATTTCGGAAGGAAGTTCGATCACTATCCTAGAGATAGAATCTGTTATACATATCAGGTGGCGGTAACTCAGTATAAGGGAAATGTAGATTATGGTTAGACAAGGTAATAATGTGATAATGAATATAGTGCAAATAAATATACAGCGTAGCAAGTTAGTACCTTCTGAGTTATTATTATATTTTGCAATAAGTAAGCCTGATGTGATATTATTACAGGAACCTTACACTTATAGAGGTTTAGTTAAAGGTTTTGGGGTTTGTTCACGGGTTGTTCAGAGTTGTGATACAACTCCTTGGGCAGCCATCGTGGAATATCAAGAGAAATGGTCAATGATGCATTTATTGCAGTTCTCCTCAAGTACTTGTGCTGTCGCACAGATGACTTATGAGGGGATTAGTGTATATATTGCTAGTTTATACTTCCCGCCAAGTGGAGACATACAGCAGTCAGTGCAGGAATTTGAGATGGTTGTAGGAAAATTGATTGATAAGTATGTAGTGGTAGGTATTGATTCAAACGCTAAGTCCACCTTACGGGGAAGTGATAAAGTTGATGAAAGAGGTGAGGTTCTAGTGGCTGCTTTAAGTCGTTGGGGTTATCTGGTTTTAAATAATCAGAGCAAAGTTCCTACTTTTAGGTCGGCACGTGGGTTCTCATTTATAGATGTGGTAGCCTATTGTCCCAATCTTAGAGATAAAATAGGTGATTGTCGAGTGTCACACGATTATACTTCATCTGATCACGCGCTAATAACTTATGAGATTTCATTTGATGTGATATTGTATAAAAGGTTTTATGAGATTTATCTAGATAAGAGAGGGATTAATTGGATTAAATATCGTGCGATAATTAAAAAATATTTAGATTGTCATAGGGTCCCGGTTATAGTAAATGTCTCAGATATTATACGCTTATGTAATGTTATACATGCAGCTTTTAATACAGCAAATAGTGTTATGTCGAAAGGTAGATCAAAGGTTGGCTATAGGTCTAGATGGTGGACGCCTGAGTTACAAAAGTTACGGTCAAGGGTATTTTATTTAAGGAAAGTTTATCAACGGGAACACGAGTTAGTTCTGAGACAAGTTAAATTGGATGAATATCGGGCTGAGTATAGAATTTATAAGAAAAAGATTAGTGAGGCTAAACAATCTAGTTGGCGTAATTATGTAGAGACTATGTCAAATAGAGACACTTGGGGTGTGCCTTATAAAATAGTGCGTGAAAACGTATCTATGCGGAATATGTTATATTCTCTGAAGAAGGAGGAATATACTTTAGATTGGGGGGAGTCTGTTAAGGTGCTATTTGATACTTTATTTCCTGATGATACAACAAGTGAGGAATCATTGGAACAAAGAGAGGTAAGAGAAGAAAATGATACATACTTTTGTGAGTTACAAGAGGATTGTTTTAGTATGGTGGAGTTAGAAAGGGTTATTAGGGATTTAAAGGGTAGAAGGGCACCAGGTATAGATTGTATCACGTATACTATGATTAAACAGGCATTCCCAGTAGTTAAATTTGATTTATTGCGGCTTTATAATGGATGTTTAAATTTGGGTGTATTCCCGAGGAGGTGGAAAGCGGCCAAAGTGGTGGTTCTATTAAAAGGGAAGGACAGGGATAAAGGTGATCCAAGCTCATATAGACCTATATGTCTTTTATCAGTTGTGGGAAAAATTTTAGAACGTCTTATTAAATTGCGATTGCAGAAGTTAGTTTGTGCTTATATAGATAGATGGCAATTCGGTTTTAGAAGTGGTCTTTCAACTACTTCTAAAAGATTGCTATAAGATTGCTATAAGATTGCTGTGGAAGTGGACTAGTGAGTCATCCAGTATTTATGTCATGGGATTATTCTTAGACATACGCGGAGCGTTTGATAATATTTGGTGGCCCGCTGTGTTTGGGTCTCTTCGGACAGTTGGATGTTCTATAGATATGTATCGGTTATTTAAAGATTATTTTAATGAACGTGAGGTAAGATACTATCATGGGAAGGATTATTATAAAAAGATAGTTAATAAGGGTTGTCCTCAAGGCT
This sequence comes from Centruroides sculpturatus, assembly GCF_000671375.1. Lineage (NCBI taxonomy): Eukaryota > Metazoa > Arthropoda > Arachnida > Scorpiones > Buthidae > Centruroides > Centruroides sculpturatus. The sequence goes on along the minus strand of NW_019384432.1, from coordinate 579,909 downwards.
CGGTGCTGAGGCCTGAGGTATAGAACTTAGTTTTCAATAGGGTTCTGATTGGTCTCCGATCTGCTGGGTATAAGTTTATAGCTTACGCTGACGATTTGGTCATTGTGATAGAAGGTTTTAGTAGGGTACAATTGGAATGTCAGATGCGTGAGGTGCTTCAGAGTCTTGTGATGTGGCTTAAGGACTTAAAGTTACAGTTATCACCTTTAAAGTCGGTGATGCTGTTGTTGAAGGGGGTGCTCAGTCCGGATCGCCCCCCCCAGCGTGCGTTTGGGCACAGCCGTTATTAAAATGGTACAGTCTTATCGGTATTTAGGTATAACCATTGGTACTCGATTAGGTATTTCTGACCATGTTGAAGAGGTGACAACAAAAGCTGTGGCTCATTTTTGTAGACTGCAGAGTCTATTGGGCTCGGGGTGGGGGCTGCGGCTTCCCTCCCTGAGGACCTTGTACAGGCTACTGTTTGTCTCCATTGTCACCTATGCCGCTGGTGTGTGGGGCGGCGTGCTGGGCCCCTCTCACAAGAGGAAACTCTTAAAAGCACAACGAGTAGTATTACTCATGGTTACACGGGCTTACCGAACCACCTCGGCAATGGCATTGCAAGTTCTTGCAGGTGAACTACCCTTAGATTTAGAAGTTCGTTTAGCATATTTTAAATCGTTAATGCGTGCAGATATTCCTTTCACTATTGGGAGTTTGAATTATCCCACAGATTGTTTTGGTTTAAGGGAAACGGTAGTTCGGAGATTGATTAGGAAACAGTTGAACATAGAATGGGATAACAGGTGGATAGCTTCCGATAAGGGAAGAGTGACTGCTATATATTTTCCAACTGTCTCGGAACGACTCAGGGCACATTGGGTACAACCCGACTTCTTTGTAAGTCAAGTAATTACTGGTCATGGCGATTTTAGGGCCAAATTATATACTTTTGGGTTGGTTAGTGATAATCTTTGTGAATGTGGATTAGAGGATACGTTAGAGCATTTTGTGTTCACATGTCCATTTTTGCAGCATATTCGTCAGAAATGTATTTATTTACAAGGGAATTCTAATTTTGCAAACTCATTGCATCGGTTCGTAACTGATTCTTTAAGATATATTCGGGTTTTTAAAATTTTACACGAAATGTTTTTAGAAAATGAATTTTAGAAGTGTATATAGGGTTTAGATTCTTTATATTTCTTTATTGTCCGGTTATTTTATTTTTAACTTTACAGGTTTTGATATATAGTTTTTACAAGTTTTTATCATGTTTTTCTTGGGTATATGTTCTGCTAAGAAGTCTTTGACATGTGCAGCAGATAAAGTATAGATAAAGTAGATCCAGGGACATTTGTCCCTATCTACTTAAATATAGGTAGAATTCTGAGTTCTATACGGTTAGGGGATTATCCGATTGAATGGCAGAGTTCCGTTGAGAATTTATTCTATGTTTTATTTCCTGATGATAATCAGGAAGAGGATACTGAGGATCAGTATAATGTTAGGCAAGAAAATCAGGAATATTATAATAGTAAGTTATCTGAATCATTTAGTATGGAAGAATTAAATAGAGTAATTAGTAGAATGAAAGGGCGTAAAGCTCCCGGATATGATGGCATAACATATGATATGATTAAACAGGCTTTTCCAATAATTAGGTCTTATTTATTACAAGTATTCAATGGGTGTTTATATATGGGTATTTTTCCAAAATGTTGGAAACTAGGAAAAGTGATAGTGTTATTGAAAGGGAAGAATAGAGACAGGGCCGACCCAAAGTCTTATAGACCTATTTGCTTACTGTCAACGATAGGAAAAATATATGAGAGGTTGTTGAAGTTGAGGCTGCAGAGTTTATTTTATAATTATTTAGATGATTTTCAGTATGGATTTCGGAAGGGTTACTGTAATACCGATGCGATATGCTGTTTAAAAAGATGGACTGAGGAATCGAAATATAAATATGTGATGGGTTTATTTTTAGACTTAGCGGGGGCTTTTGATAATATCTGGTGGCCGGCGGTGCTTCGGATTCTTCGCCTAGGGAACTGTCCAATGGACATGTATAGAGTGTTTGTTGATTATTTTAATAATAGGGTAGTTCGTTACTACCATGGTGGGGTTTATATTGAGAAAGTTGTAAGTAAGGGTTGTCCACAGGGCTCAGTGTTGGGCCCTAATATGTGGAATTTAGTTTTCAATGAGGTGCTGGTTGACCTGCGCGGTCTTGGTTATCGTTATGTGGCATATGCTGACGATCTTGTTATATTGATAGAGGGTGACAGTAGGGCGCGTATTGAGTATCTAGCTACTGAGGCTCTTCGGTTTCTGGATGGTAAATTAGCAAAGTTGAAGCTGCAGCTTGCACCACATAAGACTGTGGCAATGCTGCTGAGGGGTGTCCTTAGCCCGGATCGCCCCCTAGTGTGCGGATGGGCACAGTTGCTATACGTACAGTTGATTCTGTGAAGTATTTAGGGATTACTTTAGGTGTGCGTTTTGGTATTGCAAAGCATATCAAGGATGTTACACAAAAAGCTGTGGCCCAGTTTTGTGGATTGCAGGCCTTATTGGGTTCAGGGTGGGGGCTGCGGTTCCCTGTCCTTAGAACACTTTATAAGTTTCTGTTTGTTCCGATTGTAACTTATGCCGCTGGTGTGTGGGGCGACGCGCTAGGGCTCCCTCAGAGGAAATCTCTAATAAGTGCTCAACGCATTGTATTATTAATTTGCACCAGGGCTTATCGAACAGCCTGAACAATGGCTCTACAAATTCTGTTTAAAGAGCTTCCATTAGATTTGGAAGTTAGTTTAGCGCGATATAGGTATATGTTATGTAAAGGTCAGGTGTTTTCAGTGGGTTCTTTTTCGTATCCAAGAGATTGTGCCAACATGACGAGAAGCCAGATGGTGAGGTCGATTAGAGAAGAATTATATAAAATCTGGGATGAACGGTGGAGGTTTTCTGATAAGGGTAGACAAACCTTTATGTATTTTCCAACAGTTAAGGCAAGGGTTCAGGCACCATGGGTAGAACCAGATTATTATATAAGTCAGTTGTTAACAGGGCATGGTGACTTTCGAAATAAGTTGTATGGGTTTAATTTGGTAGATTCCCCTAAGTGTGAGTGTGGGCTTAACGATACATTAAATCATTTTATTTTTGAATGTCCACTCTTGGCAGCATTGCGTTTAAGTAGTGATTATTTACAAGAAGATTTTACTGATGTACGTCGTTTAGTTTTATCAAGGGTTATATATATACAAGTTTTTAACGTTTTAAAGCAAATGTTAGTTTATAGAATGGAGATGCGTTTTAAAAAGTAAGTGGGTTTTACAATATCATTATATTGTCCAGTTTATGGTTTATAGGTTTTTAGTATTTTAGAAGATTTTTGGTTTATTGTTGGATTTTATCTGCCAAGAAGTTTACTACAGGTGCGGCAGTATGTTCATTGGACTCCAAGGGACGCTTGTCCCTATCTACTAGAGTGGACTTGTCCGGCTGGCAGGATACAGTGGTTAAATCGAGCTCTGGGATTAATCGCGATTTCAGTGGTTAAAAGTGATTTTAGTGTAAAATTTTGAGTGTGGATTAATAGAACTAACTAGTGTGATCCTTTTGACACAACTCTTGACCTGATTGACCGAAAATTTTTTAAGATATGAACGTCTCTTTACATCTGAAGTTTGGACCTGTTTTCCGGACGTATGGGGACCGCTTTTCCGGAATCAAGAACACCAAGCTTTAGAGGCAACCCATGTGAGTAAAGTGACCAATTTTGGCAGTATTGTGAACAGTAGTTTTTAAGATATTTGGACTTTAACTTTTGATCTTCGGCGGCCCGCATCAGGCTCCAGATCTGCCATCCAAGAACATCGTTGACAGCGATAGTGAGAGGGCCACTGTGTCTTGCTTCTACCAAAGTCTCATGTGTCTATCTAAGATAGAATTCAAATTTTAGCAATTTTAATCTCTCTTAACAAGTTATTCATTCTGGGGTCAATGACATTTAACGGCTATACAACGGATTGTCTCACGGCTATCACTTAACGACAGACGGTCTGGCGCCGATTGTTTGACTTGGAAAAGATTAAGTTTACGTTTACTTTCTGGTAAAATTAGAGTATTATTTTGATTCCTTGGTGAATAAGATGACTGAAAGTACAATAGATAAGTATTTGGCAGATTCCAACAATTTGTTAGAAGAAGTAAAAGATTATTGTGCAAGTAATTATGCACGCAAGTTGGGTGCTAGAGAATCGGTTAATTTTATTACTGAACGATTTAAGAAGGTCATAGACCTGGCTGTTGTAACATTAAAAGATAACTGTCTCTCTGAGATTTTAGAAAGAAAATTGGATTCACTGGTAACTAAGGAAGATTTATTGGAGATAAATAAAATGCAGGAAGAGAAATCTTTTGCTGCTATCAATAGTCTGAAAGAGCACATTACATTAAGTAAGACGAATACTACTGAAAAGAATGAAACTTCCAATCTTAGTTACAGCGATGTACTAAAGAGAAAAATTCAGTCTGACCAGCCAGTGACCAAACCAAAAGAAAACAAACACACACTATTGGTATATGGCAGAGATAACAGTGATAGCCCGAGGAAAACAAGGGAGCTGCTTATTAAAAACATTTTCCCTACTAAGATTGGGGTAGGGATAACTGGTTTCAGAAGTATTGGCAATGGTGGAATTGCGATTGATGTTGCAAACAAGGATGATTTGGAATGTTTAGAGCGCAATGTTGGAAAGGTTTGGAGGTAATGGATGGCCGCCATCGGTTGGACGAAATCTGGCCGTCTTTTTCCATCCATTTACATCTCCACAAAGACTGTCTTTATCAGAAGGCTGTAAACGTGAATTAGTTAAGTCCACGACCACGTTTTAAACTAAAACAACATTTATTTACAACAATCCTCGAGTACACTCGAAAGAGAGCTACACGTGCTCATGGCAGCGATCACCCGACAAGAAGAAGAAGCAACAATACCCAGAATTCTCTCTGGGAAAAAACCCAGTTCCCGTTTTTCTATCCGGGATTCCCGGGAAACTCGTAGAAGAGTGGCGCCATCTCACCAGTCCGTGATTTGTCGCCGCAGGTTAAAGAGTTGAGCAGTAAAGTAGGTAAAAGACGGCACCCGCTTATTAAAATTACATCAGTCCCAGCTGCAATACAAAGAGATCAAATATGCGAGAGCATTTATGAACAGAACAGGGAAATTAGTAACAAATATGAGATTGACAAATTTCAACAAGAGATAAATATTCGGTTCTCAAAAAGGCAAAAGGATCAAGAACTATTGACATGGGTAGTGGAGGTATCTCCAAGGATAAGAGAGATATTAATGAGAAAAGGGAAGATATGTATAGAATGGGCAAGATGCTTGATATTTGACTTCATTCCCACAAACCAGTGCTTCAGGTGCTTACAATTTGGCCACCATGCAAACAAGTGCACCGCAAAAAATAGTATCTGCAGCCACTGCGGAGGACAACACCTGTTTAAAAATTGTGACAAAAAAGAAGAGAAGCCAAGATGCTCCAATTGCATTAGAGAAAACAAAACTACATTTGATCACAACACCATGGACAAGTGCTGTCCTATATTCTTGAAGACCAAGGCTTTAATAGTCGCTAGAACTAACTACATACCATGACTTGAAAATGTGATCTTATGTATTCGGGCAAAAGTGCCCAAGACTGTTTTTATTATTCTTATTGTATTTCTATTACGTGCAAGTTGACACGTCTATTGTATTTATTTTTATGCTATAACAACTGTATCTGATTATTACAATGTACTCTATTCTTATTGTTTTTAACCCCTGGTGATGCTAACAGCGGGACCAGGGGATGTACTAATAGTACCAATAAAATATTTATGAATGAATGAATGAATGAATGTCCCTATCTACTGGGGCCGAGTCCCTATGCATTTTTTCCAGTGTGCGAATCGAAGCTAGATCTTTACTTTCGATCGATTATCCAAAGTGTTTTTGGACACAGCGTCTTATTTGTTGCTGTCGTACACACGCAAACTCAGACTCATTGTAGCTGCTTGCCTACTCGTGGCGGCCCTGTTGCCCCATCTCTGGGGTGCGAAAAGCAGCCTTAAAAGGCAGTTTTCACTGCCATTTTTCCACCTAACTGTTTCCCTCTTCTTACACTAGTGCCTGTTATGGATGAGGTTATCCCATCCACCTTTCCAACCACCGACCCCAAGGCGGTGGGATTGGAGAAGCTACGCTCCATCAAACAGGATGCAGAGCGATATATGGAGGAGAATCATAACTGTAAATTCGGGACCAAAGTGCACTCCGAAATGATCATAGACTATTTTGATCAAATGATCAGCATCTTTACGCAAACTTTCCAGACTAAGGACGAGCAACTTGCCGATCTAACCACCAAGATTGACAAGATAATTGAAAACACATCCGTGAAGACTCTGGTCTCTACACCCACGTATGCGGAGAAAACAAAGGTAAGTCCCCCTTCCTCCCATAGCTCGGGTACAGTTGTTGTTGTCGAGAGTAGTAATCAGAATGAAGACGCTGAAATCATTAAAATCAGGATTAAAACCAAGCTTGATCCACGAAACCTCAAGTTAGGCATTAAGCAGATGCGGAAGATCCGTAATCGTGGTCTGCTGGTGGAGGTAGAAGGCAGGAATAAAGGTGACGAACTGATACAAGAAATAAATAAGCTCGAAAATCTCACGGCAAGAGTCCCTAAGAAAACCTTGCCAAATGTTACTATTTTCAATGTCCCTGCAACTCTTCAGAAGCAGGACATCGTTGAAAGCCTTTATAGCCAGAATGACCATATAGCAAACTGCTACGTAAACGTAGAAGAGTTCAGTAAAGACATATCAATAAAGAATAAATTCGGCAGAAAACCCCAGATCAACCATTGGATCTGCGAGGTATCGCCCAGCCTCAGAAAATTGCTGCTTAAACTTAAGAAGGTTAATATTGAATGGGTGCGCTGTACTCTGGAAGAGCATTACAACGTTATCCAATGCTATAAATGCTGTAAATACAGGCATTTCGCCCGTAAATGCTCTAGCGACCGAAACCACTGCAACCACTGTGGTGGGGATCATCGGTACGCTGAATGCAAAAATAAGAGTACAGCACCTAGTTGTATAAACTGCATTAGAAGTAAGAACAGTTCCTTCGCCCATAAGGCAAACCATCACTCCTGTGCTGAGAGACAAAAAGTAATCAAGGCTATAACGTCAAGAACCGATTATGGACAATAACGTCCAAACTCAACACATCAGCTACAATAGCCCTCAGTCTTCAATTATTCGTATTGCACAGGCCAATTTAGGGCGCGGCATTGCCGCAGTCTCTCAGATGGTTGCCTGGGGAAGCAACCAAGTCGATATTTTACTACGACAAGAGCCATACCAAAAAGGGGGTATCCCCTACGGCTGGCCAATTAGTGTTAAAAAGTTGTTTTACTGTCCTCACGGTCAACCCTGGTCTATGACAGGCATCTTTAACCCAAACATCACCAGCATTCTCCTCACCAAGTTCTCTAATGCCAATCAGACCTACATTGAATTATCAAATGGTAATGAACACTGGATCTTGGGCAGTGTCTATGCCCCCATGGATGCCAACATTGAGGAATCGTTACATAACCTGGAAGGCATAGTAGATGCCTATAAGAACTCTCACAAACTACTTATAGCTGGAGACTTCAATGCTCACTCCTTTCTCTGGTATGAGGAAGAATCGGATAAAAGGGGAGATTTACTCGAAGATTTCATACACCAAAAAGATCTTTACCTTTTAAATGAACCTGGGCATCTCCCTACCTTCGAGACCGTAAATGGCTCCTCTAACGCAGACCTTACCTTATGTAACCACTTAGCCTTAAATTATGTAAAGGATTGGAATGTCCTACCTGATCCAACCCTATCTGACCACAGGTACCTTTGCTTCATTATAGCAAACTACCATGTCACTCAGGGTATCTGCAAATACAATATTAACCTTGCCAACTGGACCAACATTATTAACAGTATTAAGGAGTATAACCATATCCTCAATACGGTGGGCAATAGGATTGATGCTGAAACCACCATTGGTCAGTTCATTCATACCCTCAATGATACTATCGCCAACTGTATCCCACACTACCGTCCACGTGATAAGGTGGTGAAGTGGTGGAACTCAGAACTCAAAGTGCACAAAAGTAAAGTGTCTGCCATGCGGCGAAGATACAAAAACTGTAAAGACCACTCAATGAAAGACCAACTTAAAAGAGACTATATCAAAGAACAGCATAACTACAAGACCCATCTAAGGGATTGTAAGCAAAAAAGTTGGAGGAACTTCTGTACCTCCTGTAGCAGTGACCCATGGGGCCTGCTTTATAAGCTGGGTACAAATAAATTGAAGTGTCAATTGCAGCTGCTTGACTTCCAGGACATATACGGTAACCACGTACAAAACGTCCCAGAATGCTTGGATCTTCTTTTAGCCGAATTCTTTAAATCTGATAACAAAAGTGAGGATAATCTATACCAAAGGCACCTCCGCTCTGGACTTAAATACACCTCTAATGGCCTGAATAGCCCGAACTTCACCATAGAAGAGGTTAACTGGGCAATACACAAGTTCAAAAATGGCAAAGCCCCAGGTGTAGATGGCTTAACTATAGAAATAATAAAGGCAGTCACCCAAAGATTGCCCACCCTATTTTGTGATCTATATAACTGCTGCCTAAGGAATATGGTCTTTCCAAGAGACTGGAAAGTAGCGAAGGTTATACCTATCTTTAAAGGGAATAACAAACCCTTAACCTCCGTTAAGAGCTATAGACCTATCTGCCTCCTCCCCGTGATGGGAAAGGTGCTTGACAGACTAGTCACCCGTCGGCTTACCGAATGGCTGCAAGATACTCGCCCCCTCTGTCCAACCCAGTTTGGTTTCAGGGAGCGTGTTGGAGCAGAGAATGCTATCCTCAAAGTTGTCAGTGATATTACAAGACTAAAAGAATGTTACAACTGGACCGCTGTTATCAGCCTAGATATTCAAGGGGCATTTGACAACACCTGGTGGCCCCTTATCTTTGCCAAGCTAGAGGAGCTAAGTTGTCCTAACAACATCCACAGGTTGATCTGTGACTACTACTCCAATAGGAAAGCTATTCTCTCTTATGGTAACTACACCGCCCACCGTATCGTCTCCATGGGCTGCCCTCAGGGCTCCTGCTCTGGCCCTATTTTTTGGAGTCTGGTTCTGGACGGCCTACTCAGGCAGCCCTCTCTTGTGAATGTCAACATCACCGCCTATGCGGATGATCTCCTGCTTATCTGTCCTGCCAACAGCAGGCAGGAGCTGGAGAAGACTGTAAACAGTATTTTGAACTGTATCTATCATTGGGGTACCATTAACAGGTTAACTTTTAACCCCTCCAAAACTATTTGTATCCTATTCACCAAGTTTAAAGTCGACCGTAGGATTCCCACCCTCAAAATGGGTGGGGAGAGCATTGTAATCGACACAAAGCTCAAATACCTCAGCATCATTCTTGATAACAAACTGAATTGGACTTCGCATCTAGAATACCTAAACGAGAAAACCAGCCACCTCTTCGCTTGGGCGGCAAAGGTGGCCAGACGGGATTGGGGCCTCTCTGGAGACGCCCTACTCTCCATCTACAATGGAGCTGTGGTTCCAATTACCACCTACGCTGCTGCAGCATGGTGTGAAAGGGCATTAAACAGTCATACCAGAAGAGAACTCCTGTCCATCCAACGAAAGTTGCTCATACGCATCGTAGGTGCATTTCGCACTATCTCCAACGATGCCCTTCAGGTCCTTGCGGGTGTCATGCCGCTGGACCTCGCTATCCAACTGAAAGGTGTCATATTCATGGCAAAGTCTATGGGAGTTATCCCCAACTATATAAACTTAGACGGGGCCTCTTTGGAGTGCCAATTACCGGTGGAGGAAAGACCTAACTTGCGGAACGTCCCACCCATTCATCTAATAGAATACGATCAGAAGTTACCATACCGCATCTATACGGATGGCTCCAAGAGTAATATAGGCACTGGTGCAGCCTTTGTTTATTTTCACGGTGAGAGACAAATTTACAGCCAAGTCCGCAAGCTGCATCCATACTGCAGTAATTTCCAGGCCAAAATGCTGGCGATCCTTAGTGCTATTGTTTGGGCGGCATGCCGTTACCATAACATCAAGCTGGTCATTTGTACGGACAGTAGGTCGGCAATCGCTACCCTTCTGGATGTTAACAGCAGGCACTACCTTACCAATCAGATCTGGTCCCACCTCGCCGCCATTAACACCAATGGTTCAGGCCTGTCCTTCTCCTTCTCTTGGGTGAAGGCGCATGTTGGTATCGCTGGAAACGAGGCAGCAGATATTCTTGCAAAGGAGGGTGCCAACTTGTCCCTCCGTTTCTCGTACCACCGGATTCCATTGACTTTTCTAAAACTGCATACCAAGGAGCACTTCCTCCATCTTTGGCAGGATCGCTGGGCCCATAGCAGTAATGGCCGCGATCTCTACGCCTTCTTCCCTTCAATTCATCAACGCCTCCTCAACCGCCACTTCAAGGTAGGACACTACCTCACGGCCTTCCTCTCGGGCCATGGCTACTTCAACAGTTACCTTCATATGCGTGGCCACCACAACTCCGATCTTTGTGCTGTCTGTTATCTCAAAAAAGACATCAACCACGTTCTTTACGACTGTATCCGGCTGGAGAGGATCAAATGGGACTTGCGTTCTGCCTGCGACCTCCAGGACCTCCATTGGCCGACTCCGAAGAACAAGATGGTTGAAGACGACAAGATTTACTCTTATTTAGTGACTCTTATTAATGTGTATCATAAATTTAAAAATTGTATAACGTAGATTTAAGACTTCGCTATCCTAAACACATGTAATCTACTGTACCTGTAATTGCTCCGGATTCACGGAATTTTGTATCGCGCAACTATATAATATTTGTTAGAATTTATGAAAACGAGAGGGCAGATAGATTGGCAAAGGAAGCGATAAGTGATACACAGGTTATATTCGATATAAGGCCAAAGTGCTGGGCAAAGACATTATTGAGGAATGAAACCATAAGAATATGGCAACAAAATTGAACAAACAGTGATAAAGGAAGAAAAATTTTTGGCTTTTTGCCTAATATTGAAGAGCGAATCAGACAAATGAAATGGCTGAATCATGATAGAATAGTAATGATTTTTCTCTCTGGACACGATGGTTTGGAAGAGTTAAAAAGGCGTTTTAGCCTTGGTGATAGACATGGTTGTATTTGTGATGAAGATATAGAGGATTTGCAACATATAATGTATGATTGTATACAGTGGCAATATCAGAGGTACTTATTGAAAACCGTGACGCTGGCTGAGGGGCTAGGTTGGCCTTGTAGTATTTATAATTTAATAAGGAATGATAAGACATATAAGGAACTTCAGATTTTCTTTAGGAAAGTTCATAAGAGCAGGAGCGCTCAATTGTAATTTATTCCTGGGCGAGTTGTCCAGTAGTTTGTTATTTGTTTTTTTATTTAATGATTATATTAATTTACTGTAATAAAGATTGTACAGAATAAAGTAAAGTTAAAAACCCCTTTGTGCAACAGCGGTGCGGGGCGTTCTGATCCCTGTAAAGGGAAGTGATGATCCCCTAATGAAAAAAAAAAATGTCCCTATCTACTATTTCAGAACAAGACAGTGCTGCTGGAGATCGAACAGAGAGGAACTACCGAAGAGAAACTCATAAATGAAATAAACAAAATAGATAACCTATCGGCAAGGGTACCAAAAAGGACCCCGCCAAAAATTGTTGTCTATAACATCCCCTCCACCCTCAACAAGGAAGTCATCATAGAAGCGATCTATGACCGGGGGATGCGAAGGGAGGGAAGCTACGGGGAAAAAGGCGGCATCCGGAGGGAGAAGCGCGAGCAAAAAAGGCAACGCGCGGACGCGACTAAGAAAGGCCAAGACAGGAAAGGCATCGAATGGTAAGGGAGGGAGATGGAGGGGCCCGTCGACACAGGGGCAGGTGAGCACCTGATGTTAACGAATGCATGCTGCAGGAGAAAAGTGCGGCATCCGGAGGAAGGAGGCGGCTGCGGCTGCAGCTGCGGCGGCGGGCGAAACTGGCGACGTGACGGGCCGACGAAAATAGCCGGAAATGGTAAGGCGGCTGGATGTAATGGAGTCAGACGGAGGGTCGTGACGAGAGAAGGGAACGGGACGGATTCACGAACAAGTGTGTATGGGCACGATCGGCATGTACGGATGTACCAGTTGTCGACATAACAAAGCGATAAGAGGGTTCCGACAGACGGACGGCCGATCGGCGCGCCGACAAGTCCGTTTCGGCACATTGCGACGTGGTAGCTGACGTGAGATTTGCATAATCGGCCGCGATAGCGTCAGCATAAAAGGACGGGATCGCAGCGAGAGTCCAGGATAGTTGACAATGGAATATACGATAGAGTCGACGTCAACAGAGGAATCGACGCAGGTAAGGAGCCGTTTCGGTCGTGATGCCAATCACTTTCCTCTGCGAACAGTTTCAGACGTAGCAGAATACGACGCGTAACACCTTGAAACACTGTTTTCATTCCCCCCCCCATACAGGAAGAAAGCCGTGAAGAAGCGGTGGACAGACTGTTCGATATTCTCAAAAGGGTCGGCGTGATGAACGCATTTGAAGCAGGTCAGTATAATTTCGGCGCACATTATTCATTATACAAGGTCTGTTCAAAAAGTATCGGACCTTATTTTTTTCCGCGTAAACCAATGATGCGAAAGAGGCCTCCTTCGGTGGAGTTGTGGAGGGGACAGTCATGCACAGCCCTGAATTTTTTCCCGCCTGCAGAAAGCGTCAGTCGTTGGCAATCGGCGTATGAGTGAGGTCATGTAGTGCGCTCTCGTCGGATTTCACTAAGCTGGAAAATGACTGAACAACGTGTGCAGCGATATTACATCAAATTTTGCCAAAAACCTTGGCGATACCCGAGTGTAAACCATTCGCAAGGTTCAGCAGGCTTTCGGGGACGATCCTCGAGGCCAAAAAAAGCGCGGCAGGTCCGCAGTAATATCAAAGGTCATGTTGACAGTTTTTTCGACTCTCGTGGGGTGGTGTGTCGTGAGTACGCACCACAAGGCCAAACCATCGCAAAGGAGTACTACCAGGAGGTCCTTCGTCGTCTTTCCGATACAGTGCGATGCAAACGATGGGATCTGTGGTCGATCAAAACTTGGCAGCTCCATCGTGATAACGCATCCGCCCATTCTGCGCATCTGATTCGGGCTTTCGTCGCCAAACACAATACTCCTGTGGTTCGTCACGCTCCGTACTCTCTCCACATGGCTCCGTGTGACCTTTGGCTATTTCTCAAGCTGAAAATGCCGCTAAAAGGAACCCAAATTTAGTCGAGAGAAGACATCGTGCGAAATGCGACGGACCGGCTGATAACCATTCCAAAAGATGCGTTCCAGCAGTGTTTCCAGCAATGGCAGAAACGCTGGGAGAAGTGTATACATTACCAAGGAGACTACTTTGAAGGGGATTAGGGTTTTGTTCCTCAAAGTCAATAAATTTATTTTTGCCGACCAAAGGTCCGATACTTTTTGAACAGACCTTGTACGTCGAGCTGACGCATCTAACCGTTATCTTCTGGTTTTCAGCATTGCAACATCTTGTTTCCGGCGAGGACCTGCCCGCCGATCCCTGCACGTAAGTTTTTGTTGTATTTGTTGTCGGGCCAGCCGCCATATCGTTAAACGAACGGTTCGCTAACAATGTCGTTTCTCTACAGGGTGATGATCAGAAGTCTGGGCGAGTATGAGACCGAGTACGTAGAGGTTCTGCGGGCAGAACTAAGATGCGAATGCGAACGTGTGCAGTCCCTCCAGGCTGAGACCGTCCTTGAAATCTCTTTATAAAGCTCAGCGTGTGGTATTGTTAATATGCACTAGGGCATACCGGATGGTCTCTACCGCGGCATTACAAGTTTTATTTAATGAGTTGCCTTTGGACTTGGAGGTATTGAATACTTATTATCGTTATTTGTTTCGGGTAAAGGAGACCTTTAAAGTTGGGAGTTTTGTTTATCCTAGGGATAGTGGGTTGTTGACCGACTCTAAGATTCGGAGATGGATAAGGGATGAATTGATAACAATCTGGAATGAACGTTGGAAAACTATAGATAAGGGTAGGCAAACCTATGTTTATTTTCCCACCATTGTGTCGAGAATACGAGCAAAGTGGGTTTTACCGGACTTTTATATTAGTCAGCTTTTAACGGGACACGGGGATTTTCGGGAAAAATTGTTTAGTTTTAATTTGGTGGGGTCTGTTTATTGTGAATGTGGGTCTATTGATTCTTTACATCATTTTATTTTTATGTGTCCACTTCTTGCAGATATACGGTCGAATAGTATTTATTTACAATCTGATTTTAACAATGTTAATTATATACGTCGTTTTGTTACAAATAGGTTAATATACACACAGGTTTTTAACGTTTTACGGCTCATGTTAATAGAATGTATTAGAATACGTAATAGAAGAGATTAGGGTTTTATATTATTCTTATGTCCAGTTATATAGTTTTTAGATTTTATGGGTGTTAAATATATTTATAGGTTTATATATATAATTTAGGTATTAATCTGCCGAGAAGTCTTGAAGACAGGTGTGGCGGTTTAGTTGTGGGACTAATTTGGGACGCTTGTCCCTATCTGCGTTCCTACACGCGAGTTGCAGTGTATTTTATTGTTACCACTCTTATTATATATGTATAGTATGTTACTTCTAATCTACACAATCTTGTAACTTTATATCTTTGTATTTGTTGCCCTGGTGATGCTATGCGGGACCAGGGCATGTACTATCAGTACAAATAAAAAACTATTGATTGATTGTCCCTATCTGCAGGGGTGAATTTTATAAGATTGCCCATTCAATAGAAAGTTCGATTGATAAGATAAACACCGCCTGCAAAAAATATATACCAACGTATAAAAATAAACAAAAAACCGTACCTTGGTGGAACGATGAAATAAGAGATCTACGTGCTGAAAATATCAAACTGAGAAAAATTTTCCAAAGAAGTCATTGTGAACCGGACCGCTCAGAACATAAAAACAAATATCTGGAACATTTAAAAAATTATAAAAACGCTATAAAAAAGGCCAAAATACAATCTTGGAATGAATTCTGCAAAAAAGCTGGAAGTAATCCTTGGGGGTTTATCACACAACTATGTACAGACAAGTTACGATGCCAACAAATTCTTCACTCAACTTCTATGGGACAGAAATTTGAAGAAGCTGCCAATAAGAAGATGGATATTTTTTGTCTCCCCGATCCCTACTACCAGGATGAAGACTATCATTTTCAGGAGAATGAGAACTTAATTACGCAAACTAACACTGGCAATGTTCCAGAGTTCCAGATTGCGGAAATCGACAGGGCTTTTAAAAATTTAAATAATAAAAAAGCAGGAGGATATGATAACATTACACCATTATTAGCCGAATATTTATGGGCTATAATTCCTGAAAACTTAATGAACATCTACAATGCATGCCTAAAATATGGAATATTTCCGACACCCTGGAAACATGCTAGAATAGTGCCTGTACCGAAACCTGGAAAAGTGGACGAATGCAGACCAATTTCCTTATTGCCAATTTTGGGAAAAGTGTTTGAACGATTAATAACTGATAGATTAATGTGGCACTTAGAATCAAATCATTGCTTTAATAATAACCAATTTGGATTTCGACCGCAACGTTCAGCACCAGAGGCAATTGATAAAGTTATCAATAACATCAATCGCTTATTGGACAACTACAGATTTGTTTTGGCTGTATGTTTGGACATTGCCAAAGCATTCGATAGTGCATGGTGGCCAATAATATTACAAAATTTAAGAATAAAAAAATGTCCTAACAACTTGTATACCGTTATTAGTAACTATCTAAAAGACAGAACAGCCGAGCTATGTTGTGGAGCACATACGGTGAGACGAAAGGTTGTCAGAGGCTGCCCCCAGTTCCATTCAATCCATTATTGTGGAACATAGCTTTTGATAGTTTTCTGGAAAAAGGATTTGGACATAAAACTTTTGCGTATGCTGATGATGCAATTGTTCTAATACGTGGTAACTCAAGAGCAGCTCTTGAAGAACTTGAAAATGACACTTTACATCATATTTGTGAATGGGGCGATGAAAATAAATTAACATTTAACACCAATAAAACAAATGGAATTGTATTTAATCGACCAGGAAATCCGAACTTATACCTAAGAACTCCTACCATCAGGATGAGAGGTCAAAAGATAAAGATAGTTAAAACTGTCAAATATCTGGGGATTATGCTTGATTTCCGCCTGTTATGGAATACGCATATTACATATATTTGTGATAGGACAGGCAAAATATTCAATGAATTTGCTGGAATAGCCAGGAGAAAATGGGAACTCAAATATGATGCCCTTCAAATCATTTACAAACAGATATTTGTACCGATTATAACATACGCATGTGGAAGTTGGTACAATGACATCTATAAAGTTCACGTACATAGAAAACTGATTTCTGCCCAAAGACGTGCCCTCATTCAATTAACAAAGGCATATAGCACAACACCCAATGCTTCACTTCAGGTTTTGGCAAGATGCCCACCCATTGACAAGGTCATAGAATATAATGCTAAAATCTGGCATTTTAAATGGGGACATAATATCCAAACTACAGATCATATTTTTAGAGCTGATGAATATGAAAAACCAATTGATTATGACATGATTGACAACCCTGCAATTATCAATAACATCTTTTTTTAACACATCTATGGAGGCTGATATGTATATTTATACTGATGGATCTAAAACTGGAAATAGAGTGGGTTGTGGTTTTGTTGTATATGGTTTAAATGAAATGATAACAACGAAGCAGTACAGATTTGGAGGTCATTGTACAAATTTTCAAGCAGAATTATTTGCAATAGAAATGGCTATTCACTGGTGCAATCAAAATTATAACCATAAAGTAATTTCAATTACCACGGATAGTACATCAACATTAGTCTACTAAAAAATAAGAATTACCACCCTATAGCTAACAGTATCCGAAAAATCATAAATACCTCCAGCTGTCAATTTATAATAAATTGGATTCGAGGCCATCATGGGCACATAGGTAATGAAACGGCAGATGAACTGGCAAAGCAAGCCTCGAACAACAACACCTTAGAAATTACTTATAACAAAATAAGTATAGGAATAATAGGATTATTAATCAGTTAAAGAATGTTGTTCCTGCTTACAGTGAGGTTAACAGCTACTGTCAGGCTTCTGAGGCGATAAACAGCTGCATTACTGCGCTACAAAGGATTGTTGATGAAAACATACCTAAGTATACGATTAAAGATAAGGTGGTAAAGTGGTGGAGTAGGGATCTTCTGATTCATAAAAACCGGGTTAATGCCAAGAGGAAACCATATCAGCAATGCACGAATCACATTTTGAGAAATCAACTAAAGGAGGATTACATCAGGGAGCAAGCAGACTATAAGAATCATATTCGTACTGCCAAACAAGATAGTTGGAAGGCCTTTTGTGAGCAGTGCTCCAAGGATTCTTGGGGTGTCCTATACAAATTAGGTACGGGAGAAATCAGGCATAGATTTCAACTCCAAGATTTTAAGAATGATAAAGGCGATCATTTCACTAGTACAGAGGACTGTTTAAATATGCTACTAGGCGAATTTTTTAAGGATGACGATGAGCAGAGGGATAACTCTTGGCAGAGGAATATTCGAGGTACCCTACAATACTAGACGATGGCTGATAGGGATGGCAAATTTACTAAGAAGGATATTGATTGGGCAATTGGTAATTGTAAACATGGGAAGGTGCCTGGTCATGATGGGATAACCATTGAGATAATCTCGAACATAAATAATGGTCTACCTCACTTCATACAAGATCTTTTTAACTGCTGTTATCGGTATGGTGTTTTCCCAGCTGATTGGAAAATCGCAACGGTAGTGCCGATTTATAAAGGCAATAATAGGCCTGTTAATGAACTCAATAGCTACAGGCCGATCTGTCTGTTGCCGGTTTTGAAAAAGGTATTGGATAAGCTTATAACAAAGAGGTTGACTGATTGGCTTAATAAGACTAACCCTCTTCACCCTACTCAGTTTGGATTTAGGGAGGACACAAGTGCTGAAGAGGCGATCCACAGAGTGGTCAATAAGTTAGAGCTTGGTCGTACATCTGCGGCATGGACTATGGCTGTCTGTCTCGACATAAAAGGGGCTTTCGATAATGCGTGGTGGCCCCTTATTCATAAGAGATTAGAGGAAAATAACTGTCCATGTGATCTCTATGCGTTAATATGCGATTATTTTACAAATCGATCTGCTGTTCTTAATTATGGTAATGTCAGTGCTAGGAAGAATGTGACTATGGGGTGCCCGCAGGGCTCTTGCTCCGGCCCTGTTTACTGGAGTATTATTTTGGATGACCTTCTAAAGCAACATGATTTACAAGATGTTCATATGACTGCGTATGCTGATGATGTCATCGTGATTTGTTCAGCTAATAGTAGGATAAAGTTGGAACAAGAAATAAATAGGGTACTTCTTATAATTTACAACTGGGGTTGTGATAACCGTTTGTACTTTAACCCAAGTAAGACTACAGGGATGGTTATTACTAGGTTCAATGTGGATAAGAGGAATCCGAAGGTTCATTTGAACAACAGTCAGATTCATATTGTGAAGTCTATGTGGTATCTTGGTATTACGTTGGATGATAAGCTGAGTTGGATGCTGCATATTGATTATTTGCGTAATAAGGTTGGAACCCTATTCGCATGGATTTCGAGGGTTGCCAGGAAGGATTGGGGTCTTTCCGGTGAAGCATTGAAATTGATTTATACTAGTGCTGTTGTCCCGATGTTGGCCTATGGCACAGCCGCTTGGACTCATAGGACTTTTAATGTACATATCAAGAGGAAGTTGTATTCCATGCAGAGAATGATGCTGCTCCGTATGACTAGGGCGTATCGTACTGTTTCTAACGATGCTCTTCATGTTTTGGCTGGTGTTCTTCCAATAGATTTAGAAATTCAACAAAGGAGTCATTACCTAGATTTGAGAACAGATAACAAGATCCCAGAGTGCCTAAATATGGATAATGTTTGTGTTGAGGCAAAGGTTCTGGCTTTGCAGCGGATGCCGATAAGTAATATACCAGAGGTTGTCAAGGTACGTTACAATAATGCACGCAAGGATCGTGTGTATACGGATGGCTCGAGGAATCATGCGGGTACTGGTGCCGCTTTTGTATTTTATAGCGCCAATCGTCCTACTTATTGTCAAACTTGGAAGATGCACGTACTCTGTAACAACTTTCAAGCTGAGTTATTTGCGATCTCAAAGGCTATACTCTGGGTTAATAAAAGCCAGCATAACAAGACTATTGCTATCTGTACAGATAGTCAAGCTGCTATTTCAGCTCTGCAGGACTTAAATAATAAGGATTATATTGTTCAGAAGATCTGGAACAGCCTTAATGATAAAAATAGTGGGAATAACATCGAGTTCTGTTGGATTATGGTCCATACTGGTAATACTGGTAATGAGCATGCAGATGTTTTGGCTAAGGCTGCGTGTACCCAGGATACACGGGTGGCCTGTAATAGTGTTTCAAGGACTTATATCAAGAAACGGCTAAAGGAGTATTATTGTGTTATTTGGCAAGATTGCTGGACCTCTTCCGATAGGGGTAGGGGGTTATACTCCTTCTTTCCTGATGTGAATGAACGTTTAAAGAATGAACATGTTTTTACTGACTTTGTTACATCAACTCTTCTTAGTCATCATGGCAACTACAACGCTTACAACTATAGATTTGGGCATGCTGATGTGGATACCTGTAACATCTGTGGCGTATATGAGGATCCAAAAC
Organism: Centruroides sculpturatus; assembly: GCF_000671375.1. NCBI lineage: Eukaryota > Metazoa > Arthropoda > Arachnida > Scorpiones > Buthidae > Centruroides > Centruroides sculpturatus. Next base: position 559,898 of record NW_019384432.1, on the reverse strand, counting down.
ATTATTTATGACTGCGTCAGTCTTGAACTGGAGAGGAATGAGTTGCAGCTGTTGAGCGAGGATGAGGGTTTTCGTTGGCCTGTATCTAAACATTCGCTGGTGAACAATAAGAACTTGTTTAATGGGCTATATAGGATGATGGTTCATTATTATAAACTGAAGGCTCTTGGCAGATGATGGTCTGTTTGGGTATTGTCTGTTTATGTTGTTGACTTCTGGTGGTTACTGTCTTCTACTTCAAGTCGCCGTTCTACTACTAATATGTTACCGTTTAATTGTATGTTTATTATATTCTCTACAAAGCTCTGCGGAGTAGAGAGAAATTAAAATGGAATGATCAACTGGGGTGGCCCAATCAGAGGCGCCTTTAGGAGATAAGATTCCGACATAAATAAATAAAAAAATAAATAAAAATAAAATGTCCCTATCTACTACTGAGAGTGGACTGTTCCTTTGGCTTGGTGACTGCTGGAAGATCGAGCTCCTGAACTTTTCGCGTTTTTAGTGGTTTCTTTTTATTTTTGTGCGGTTTTTTGTGTTGATCCTAATAGATCTTATCGAGGCGAACCTTTTGATGTGAAAAAATTTTCTGTGGACCCACAAATTTTCAAACTACGAAACAATGTAGTTTTGACTTCTTCGGATCGCTTTTCCGGACTACCTACGACCGTTAAACCGGACAGCTCGACGTTTTTGGACGTGACCCTTTGTGGTGAGTGTTCGTACCAAATTTCGTTGACTTTGGCCCACCGGGTCTTTGGCAATTTCACCTTTTGTGTTGAACCTTCGGAGGCCCGCATCGGGCTTTCTTCTTTACACACATTGTTAATCTTTGGATCATAGTGAGACGTTATTAAACCCTACGATCTGCCAAAGTTTGATCCTCTTCCGATCATTTTCGGCTGAGTTAGAGCAGTTTTACGATTTTAAAACTTTCTACACTTCAGAGGTCAACGAACTCTTCTCTAACGGTTTTTACAACGGACGTCGCTGACGTCAGAAGACGATCGATGTTTTCATTCTGACGTATTCAAGCAACTTTTGGTGTTTTTCCTTGGTGATTCGGCATTACAGATGAAGATGGACTTTTCTTTTGTGGAGTACTGTTCACTATTGTCACGCGAATTAGATTAAATTAATTTTAATTTAGTTTTAACTAGAATTAAGCTAGTTGTATTCTATCCTTTACCTCTGCACTCTCAGAATGTACCTGGTGGTGCAGAGTCGCTTGGAACTTCAGTTCCCACTTTTCACCACATCCTTCAGCTTTGGGCTTAGGACACTACACTTACACTTGGGTTACTGTATTTAGATCTTGTTTTATTATGGAAAAAACCATTGTAGATTTATTTTTAACAAAAGCCTTCCGGATCCTCGACGAAACTAAGGGATTCTGTGCAGAAGGATCAAACAAACGTTTGAGCTCAGCTCAAAACATTAAATTTGTGGAAGAACAAATGCACAGAATCATTGATCTTGCGGTCAAGAGTATCAAGGGCGACCGAACATACCTGGAGAGGGAGTGTCAAGAGGTCATTTCACAGGAAAAATCTCCTTGCCCATCAAGATGGAGAGGATTACATTCTCAGAATTACGACACCTTTGGACATGGCGCAACACCACCAATGCCAATCCTCCATCCACCTTGTACAACTTTTACACCCAATGGTAAACTGGAAGCGCTTTGTGACAGACTGGAGACGATTATAGGAGAGAAGCTTTCTCTGGCAATAGAAAAAATACAAGACATACCTACTTCTGATAGCTTGGGCGATCTGACCAATAAGCTGGAAATAATTATCAACAACAAAAAACCCTCAACACTTCAAACATCAATTGCACCAGATGGATTTAAAACTGGACAAGTCGTGAATATTAATGAGCAAATAGGAAACAACATTGATCATTTTGTAGATAGAATGGATCTAGAGATCCGTTGGGATCTCTAGATCCATTACAGTCTTCCAACGTATATAATCTTTCTCTATCGGATCTAGACCAATAATTCCTCTTTCGATCTCCTGGATGGAGGTTTCCCAATTCACTGCATCTTCCGGGACGAAGTTCGGGCCATTGTTCAGAAGCGCTTTTACCCTATTAGGTACATCAATTTGGTCCCAAACAACGTAAGTTGTAATATTCTTCCCTTTACTTTTTGGAACCTGCTTATAAATAATCCACTTCATTTTCTTACGTTGGAAGACTGTATTAAAAAATCAAGAAAAATGGAAAAAAGGAGGAAGTATTAACAAAGAAATCCTTTATACTAAGCGTTGGCTGAAAGCAAACAACTTAATTGCCGCAAGAGCGGATAAAAGTAAACAAATAGTTTTAATGAAAAAACAAACGTATGACAAAGCCTTAGAAGAATACATCAAAAAGACGGAATGTATTAAAACCAGCAGTAAAATTGTGGAGGCTATTGATAGAAGAGTTAGGAAACTGGAGGAAACCAAGCTTGCGAAGGTTTTACCTTTTATCCGGAAATGCCGTAACCCCAGACCTGGGATCCCTAGACTATTCGCCTTCGCTAAAACGCATAAAGAGGGCAAGGAAATAAGGCCAATAGTGGAAAAGCATAAAGCACCTACATTTTTCCTAGAAAAAAGGTTACAAGAATATATCTCCTCCCTAATGGAAAGTAGTAATTTGGTTGCAAAAGATCCTGTAATGGTGGTTAAAGAGCTGCAAGACATTACTTTGATGGATGAAGAAGTGGGAACTGTGTTGGATTATGAGAGTTTATACCCCTCCATTAAGATTAATTCTTGTTTGGAAACTCTATTGGAGTTCTTGTTTAGAGAAAACCCGATATTAACGCATCACAGAAACGAGGTTATGGAAATGGCTAATCTTATATGTTGCGAATCTTTTTTCACTTTCGAAGGCCAAACTTATAAACAAAAGAGGGGAGTTCCGATGGGAAGCCCAATTTCGGGGCTTCTATGCGAGCTTGTGGTTAGAAAATTGGAAGAAAAAGTATTGCGAAACTTTGAAAAAGAAATCGTTTTCTACAAGAGATATGTGGATAATTTATATATAATATGGAGGAATAATCGAGAAATTACTAGCTTCATAGATAGAATCAACGATAACGAGGAAGGCCTCAGCCTGAAGCTAGAGCAGAAAAGTTCCATGATGGTACATTTCTTAGATATTAATATCATCTTTAGCAAAGGGCATGTATCCACCGGAGTGTACATAAAACCAACACATAGCCCACTATACATCCCTGCTAAGTCCAATGACCCCTATCGTTACAAAATGGCAGCATTTCGTGCCTTGGTTAGAAGGGCTTTTCTATACTGCGACAACATTATAGACCGGGTTACTAAGATTGAAAGGATCATACAGTTAGCAGAAGCCTTAGGATACAAGAGAAATATTATAACGGGTATTGTTAGAAAATTTGAGAAGAA
>NW_019384432.1:537953-556041 GCF_000671375.1 Centruroides sculpturatus | reverse complement strand
TAGGTTGATTTAAAAATTTTTTATGTTCTATTCATGGAACATTTACGTTCCATTTTTTCGACCTGAAGATGGCCTATTAACTAGGCTGAAAACGTTTGTTTTTTAAAATTATATTCATTTCTCGGCAAAAAGGTGTTTTGTTTCTCTGTATTTATAGGATGTTTAATAACACTAAATAATTATTTTTAATTAGCGTTGTGTCTCCTACCATACGATCAGACGATAGAACTACCTCTAGTCGAGGGAAGTAGTGGCTTACGTAAATCCGAAAGCAGCTCGAAAATTTTTAGAAAATTTACAAACGTATTACGCTGTTGATGGTAGAAGATGCCGTGGAAGAACAAACCTACCTTAAGATAAGCTATTATGAAGGCAAATATATGTAAATTCTTCATCACTTGCTAAAAAATTGAATAATTAAATAATTTTTGGATTAAAATCGTATGTTTCTTTACAATATTGTTCATAACTGCTTAAATAATCATTATCTTAATAAAATAGGTCATAATTTTAACCCCAAACACAAAAAAATGAAGAAGTTTAAGCCAATCGTCTACTCGTCATATTAGACGTAGCGAACACCATTATCGACCGTCCAGAATTGCCAGATGACGGCGCTCGACGGTGCACCGTTCACGTTTTGGGCTGAATACGACGGCCGCAACCTCTCTATTACTTTTTTTTTTGCAAAACTGCAGATTTTTTTAACATTAGTAAAATTACTTAGCTCAGTAGTAGATAGTAGTATGTCAGCATTTAGAAATTCTTATAAACTGTAGTTATCTTCACTAGTTTGAAGGTGAAATTGATCTTCTAGCACTTCGTTTGTTCTATGGACAAATTTCACTGTGCCCCAATTTCAGTGTATATTTATTACGGCATCCAATAAATTTGATCTTCAAATGGTTTTCGTGTCTATTCGAGAAAGAATTCCTTTTGTAGCGAATTTTGAAATTCTGGATTATTTCTTGATCTATTGGTTAAATGAAGAGACCACGGTATGGTCGCGTTCATGTATGTACTGTTATACTGTATACTGTTGTATTAATTAATGAAAATTAACTAAATAAAAAACAGAGCTGGCAAGCTACACGACTCATTTCATTTTAAGTTTTTTGGAGAATAAACAGTGCATTTATCCATCAATAGAAAAACTTTTCTCCGTTTAGTTTTCCGACTGTTATGTATAACAGAGGGAAAGTATGGCGATCGATCAAAAACTGACCCCTTCAGTTTTACATTTTTGGACTCAGAAGACTTTGAAACCGTCGAGAAATGCAAAAACACTTGGAGGTAATTTCTGTATGTATCGATGTTAGTGTGTATGTTTGTTTGTGTGTGTATGGGGGGCATGATTTAGTTTTAAGCTTAATAATTCCTGTGCTTTTTGTCGAAAATTTCTGAAATTTTGCAGATAAGTTTGTTTATTGTGGGAATTTATGCTATTAAATTTTGGTGATTATAGGTCGAGGAGTGGAGAGGTAAAGGGGATCGTGTGTATTCCCAGGAGGATTGACGATTATAATATGGTAATAACGAGTAACGTTCTTAACATTTACAAATTTTTATAAAATCCATTCAGATCTTCAAAATTAAGCTTTTTGCCATTTTATAATATCAATAGTTAAAAATATAAAAAGTTTTTCAATAAAATATGATTGCAGGTGGCGCCACCACATGTTGCTGGGAAAGTTAACCAACTCGTTGCTGGAATTTTTACAACAACATATTCCCAGATAAAGCCATTCATGAAATAACTTTTGTTGTTTCAAAACATTCAAATATTTTTGTTGTTTTTATTTGCTCCTGAGAGTCTTCATTTGATAAATGATAAGCAATTTTCGTTTTTCAATTTCTGTCATATTACTGCACAAGAACACAACAACACAGTAATTCTTTCTCTTATCTGTTTCTCCGTTACATTTTTACCATAGAGTACATAATGTTTATTGACAACAACCTGTAAAATAGTTTTGATTCACCGCAATTAAAAATATTGACAGGGGTATATATGTATCCAACATTCAGTTGCATTGTTATCTACTGAAGCAGATTCCCCATATAGTTACACATTAAATTGTGTGATATTTATAACAATTTAAAAGCCACCCTTTGTCATCTTAAAACTATAGAGTTTTTTAAAATATTCTGAAATCTTAACAGCTTTTTCGCGTATAAAAACTGTTCAATGGTATATCTTCATTGCTTTCTGAACCACCTTGAAAGCCCAATTTCAAGTTTAAAATAAGCTTAAACTGTATCAAAATTTTAAAATTAAGTTTGATAGTCCTCAAAAATTAACCACAAAATTTATTAAAATTAGAGAAACTTTTAAACATAGACAATACAAAATTACTATACTAGTGTATATATTGGTAATTCTGTACTGTATTTATATAAGACAATTAAAATAATTGAGTTATCGAATAACTTTTGGTAGTTGTTTATTAAAAAAATAAGCAAGGCTGACTCTACAGTTTTAAGTCTTACTTTGTACTGTTTCTCCTAATTATAATAGCGTAAGACTGTGTTTCTTTTAGTTTTTTTTTTTTTTTGTTTCACTGTTTTAACTGAGGAACGTTTAGTTTCTTTCTGATTTTTTAAATTCCTGAGACTGTTTGTAAAGAGAACTTTCTTTTGCGACTTCAGTTTGAGATTTATCATTTTCGATCTCCTGGATAACCTAAATCTTTTATTTTAGTGCTGAAACGTTTTCTTTTATGATACATTTTTACAAGTTTACAAAGAAGACTTAGTCCTTTAGATAACATCTTTTGGATAGAGAAAAACTAAAAATGAAATTTAACTGTATGATGCAATAATAATGATAATAATAATAATTATAATGACAGAACACACAGGCTGCAATAGCTGGAAACAGTCCATAATAGAGAAAGTAATTTATATCATACTGCACGATAATGAATATCTTTGCCTATACAAAAAGGTCGAAAAGGTGTGACTTAATAACGATTTTATTCGTTATTCATATTAATAATTATTTATAAAACCCATCCCTACGCTCAAAATTAAGTATTTTTTGCCATTTTATAATAATTAAAAATATAAAAATTTCTTTTTAAAGAATTTTCGTAACAGATGTGCCATCAAAAGTTGCCTGTAAAGTTAAGCAACTCGTTGCTTGATGATATTTTTTACAAACTTTTGCAATACAAAAAAAACTCGTTTATTTTCTTAACCTAAACTTTTTATTCCATTATGTTTTCTCTTGACTTCTATATTCATCTCTTACTTTCTTAGAATCTGTCTTCTCATATTATAATTTATCTTATGTTCAAAATTCTATTTTTAGAATACTGGAAACGGTACAAATTTTATAAAGTACATCTACTATTTACTGAAATCTCTCTTTTAAATGATCCTTCTAAATGTATTCGGTTATTCGAAATATCTCTTCAATAAATTCCGGAAATTAGATATTCTCACAAGAGAAATTCAATATATTATTAATCATATTAAATAACTTCTAGAAAACTATTTTCTGAATAGCTGTTAAAGTAATAATGTATAATGGAATTAAAATAAATGAGATAATTGATTAAGATCTATTAAATTATCAATTGATTGTATTAGTGATTTAATTTGACAAATGTTTTCGTCATTCTGAAACCTGTTACATTCAAGCATTTTCGAAATCTATTCAAATTTTCGCAGATTATATTCAACTACAAAACTGATGACGATCTTTAAAAATTAGAATTGTAAAAATGGTAGTTAATTTGCGTGTAAAACAGATTATATGCTAATATAACTTGCTTGTTCTTATTTGGCATTACAAATAACTGAAATTTTACTTTTCATTTTTCGGGTTTTCGCAATTTATTGATAGTACTTTTCTAACAAGAAATGTATATTAACTTAGTTGAATTACAACATGCACTGCATTTTTATTTATGAATTATTAAAATGCAGTAGCTGACAGACATTATTCTATAATTTAGGTACAGATTGAAGAGTATACTTGGAGCCTCTTCTGGAACAAATTTGCTGAGATAATCAAATATATTAATTCAAGTACAATAAAGCATGACTAATTGTTAAATTGATTATTTGAATTACATTAAAACAATATACAAGATAAAATTTTATCTAATTCTGTTTAAACTAATTATAATTTGTAATTAGTACAGAATTTGTATATAATAAAATATATAATAAACGTGTTTTCAATTTGATAAATAAACTTTAATGTTAATTTTATTCGTATTTTTTCTGTAATTGGGACAGATATTATGTTATATTATGATACATTAAAACATCCAAAAAATTTGAATTTTCTTATAGTGTTTTAGAATTGTGTTAATTTTTAATTAAAATGCTTAAATTCTTTAACTGAAAGTTTCAATATCAAATTTGAAGCATTGAAATGGTTCGAGAGACTTTAAATTCGGAATATTTTTAATTGGTTAAGAAATTCAATTTTTTCTTTCGTATATTTAATGTCTTAAAAACAAATGTGATATTGTATTCTTTACGAATTGATTGACATATAATAAATAAAAACATACTCAGAAATTTTTTAGCTTCTGTTCTATAGATCTAAGATTTATTTTCATCTCTAAAATCTTTCCTTTAGCAATGCTGTAAAATCTTGTTGATTTTTATCTAATCTCTTTGCTAAAGCTAAATGATTAATCGGTGAAAAATATATAATTTTATTTTTATGTCTCAAACAGTTTCAAAAATTCAATCTCTAATGTAAAATGTTAAAAATATTTAAATATTAGTTTGTTTTCTATATACAGTGACGTTGCTTTCTAAAATTTTCGTTTTATTAATTGTACGGTTCTAAATAAATTATATTAATTTACTTAAAGATATTACAAACTATAAAAGTATAAACTTATTTAAGCCGATATATATTTTTATTCTTAACATTTCTTTTATATCTTTAACAAAAACTATTATATTGATAAGTAATCTATTGCATGTATATAATTTATTTAAATCTCATGTAAACAAAAAAAAAAACTGGTGGAACTAGCTTGAAAAGTGAAGCTCAGAGAAAATATCTAAATAAACAAAACTTTTGAAAGTTCTGGCATGAGAATTCTAAAAGAATATTTGACAGTAAGTCTGAGCATGTGAATAAAGCGCACATTACACAGACTACAACTACAGGAAGTTTTGTATGAAGTAGTGTCATCATGATAATAAATCAGGAAAATAAGTATCATCATAGAAAAAGATTTCGAGCTTAACTTTGTGCCTTAAAGTTAAAATTGCACCTAAAATAATTTGATTGAACATTAGAGCTTCTTTGAGCAATATTAGTGAAGGAACATTAAGGCATAAAGTAAAGCTGAAGTATTTTTCTATGACGATGCTTGTTTTCCTGATTTATTATTATGGTGACATTGCTTCATTCAAAACTTCCTGTAGTTGTGGTTATAGTCTGTAATGTAAACTTTACCCACATGTTAAGTCTAACTGTCAAATCTGCTTCTAGTATTATTATTACACAACTTTCAAAATTTTTGTTTATGTTTCCGCTGCGCTTTACTATTTAATCTGGTTCCACCAGTTTCTAATTCTGTTAAATTTTAAAAGGTAGGCTATTATTTTACAAATACAGTCGACCCCCCTATAACGCGGTAGATACGTTCCGCTTTATAAGAATTTCACGTTGTAGAAAACCTTAAATACGTGAGCCAATCAAAGCCCAGCACGTGTGCAGTTTACGGACTATGGCTATTTGAAAGATTTTCTTCCATAAAATTAATCGATTCTAGACTAATTCGACTCAACATTTTCAAAACACGTATAATTTTTTGATAATAATCCGTATAAACTATGCTATAAACAAAATATTGTAGGATTACTTACCGAGTGTGCACCGTTTGACGACGCCATTGCTTAAGCTTGTTTTCGTCGCGGAGCAGAGCACGAAACGGCGGGCGCGTTTTCTAATAAGTTATTTTTCTGCGAAAAATTTGCTGACTTTTGGAGACATCATTAATAGAAATAATTTTTATGGCCGTTGAATAAGAAATGTTTTTTCACAAGAAATGTATAAAATTACAGTACCTAATTTATATACTGTACAGACGATAGTAAACTAAACTTACCCGCCTAAACTCTCTGTAGCGTGTAAGTAGTTAGGCTGCTCGTCCACTATTGGTCAAGGTTCGACCAATCCTGTCGCGACACGAGTCGGCGATGACGTTTTACCGCATTTTACGACTCTCTTTTAACGTCTTTATACGAATACGGTCGCAATTTTTTCGCCGCGATATACGAATTCGCATTATAAGACCCGCGTTATAGGGGCGACTGTACTAAATCTTTTTAAATAAAACCATCAAAAGGACAAATAATAGGTAATCGGCTCTCTAACGAGCTATTAAATATATATAAACTCTTAGAATCTAGCTTATCCGGTAGTTTGATGCCGCTATTCTCTCTAGTCGTAAATCTTAGCAACAAAATTTTAATTGCTTATGTACAAAACGATCCAACGAATTTATTCAAAATTTAAGACGTCCATAGTACCCATAGTGAATACTAAATATTTTAACTTTTATCCAAATCGGTTCATTGGTCGTGGAGATAATAAGGGTCAAATTTGACAATTTAAAATTAAACGTGTGGAAGACCTTTTTGTAGAGCGTTACCGTTCTCTATGATAACCTAATTTTAAATTTGTATTCAGAAAAAGTATATTTTTTTTATGTATAAGAATAAAATCATTTTTTTCGGATGCCCATTAATGGATATACTCGTAAATATTTTTCTAATTTAAAAAAAAGTATTCAGAAAGCTTAATTTTTAAATTTAAGGAAATATTATTTTTTACGTCTTCACACGCAATGAACGTTTTATTTTCGGAATTACTTTATTTTTGTATTACTTGATTGCATATTAAAGTGCAAGGATTTGAAAAATTTTGTATTATTGTATCAATTGTTGGTCATTTTACTAAAAAAAGACCATAAGTGATTTTGTTATAACTTCTAGAAAACTATTTTCTGAATAGCTGTTAAAGTAATAATGTATAATGGAATTAAAATAAATGAGATAATTGATTAAGATCTATTAAATTATCAATTGATTGTATTAGTGATTTAATTTGACAAATGTTTTCGTCATTCTGAAACCTGTTACATTCAAGCATTTTCGAAATCTATTCAAATTTTCGCAGATTATATTCAACTACAAAACTGATGACGATCTTTAAAAATTAGAATTGTAAAAATGGTAGTTAATTTGCGTGTAAAACAGATTATATGCTAATATAACTTGCTTGTTCTTATTTGGCATTACAAATAACTGAAATTTTACTTTTCATTTTTCGGGTTTTCGCAATTTATTGATAGTACTTTTCTAACAAGAAATGTATATTAACTTAGTTGAATTACAACATGCACTGCATTTTTATTTATGAATTATTAAAATGCAGTAGCTGACAGACATTATTCTATAATTTAGGTACAGATTGAAGAGTATACTTGGAGCCTCTTCTGGAACAAATTTGCTGAGATAATCAAATATATTAATTCAAGTACAATAAAGCATGACTAATTGTTAAATTGATTATTTGAATTACATTAAAACAATATACAAGATAAAATTTTATCTAATTCTGTTTAAACTAATTATAATTTGTAATTAGTACAGAATTTGTATATAATAAAATATATAATAAACGTGTTTTCAATTTGATAAATAAACTTTAATGTTAATTTTATTCGTATTTTTTCTGTAATTGGGACAGATATTATGTTATATTATGATACATTAAAACATCCAAAAAATTTGAATTTTCTTATAGTGTTTTAGAATTGTGTTAATTTTTAATTAAAATGCTTAAATTCTTTAACTGAAAGTTTCAATATCAAATTTGAAGCATTGAAATGGTTCGAGAGACTTTAAATTCGGAATATTTTTAATTGGTTAAGAAATTCAATTTTTTCTTTCGTATATTTAATGTCTTAAAAACAAATGTGATATTTTATTCTTTACGAATTGATTGACATATAATAAATAAAAACATACTCAGAAATTTTTTAGCTTCTGTTCTATAGATCTAAGATTTATTTTCATCTCTAAAATCTTTCCTTTAGCAATGCTGTAAAATCTTGTTGATTTTTATCTAATCTCTTTGCAAAAGCTAAATGATTAATCGGTGAAAANTAGAGTTTAGTTTGAATGTTCTTTGTCACGAATATCTCGTAACATATGCTTAATTACAGTCGCATATGTTACGAGACATAAAAACTACACGAAAATAAAATTACTCTAGGGCCTTCTTCTTGCGGCCCAGAGCCGAGGGTTGCTCATGACTGATTTAAGATATAGCATGGATACAATAAATTTTACTTATTTCTTTAAAATAAATAAAACTTTATTACTTTTTATGTAATTTTCTTAAAAACAAAGAAATATTGAAATAAGATTAAAGTATACAGCATTATAAAGTATTTTATAAAAGTCTTGTACACATATTCTAAATCTATTTAACTACACATAAGAGGCGTGGTTATTAAATAAGTTGCGTGATATTTAAAATTTAAAATACACGAGCGAAAGACGAAAAATCATATTTATATTGATAGCTTCTTTTAATTTTTTCAGTATAGAAATTCCTATTAAATCTCTAACCATACACATTCTTCTATCGAATCTACACTATCTATTATCAGAAACATGTTATGTCAGTCTACACATACATTAGAAAACTATACATGAAAATTTTACATATGATTCAATTAAATTTTTTCAACAGTTTTTAATATATCTTACACATAAATAACTATACAGGTTTTTATTATTTACATTCGATAGACATGAAATTGCAAAATAACGACCTGTTTAAAATAAGAAATAACGATATTTTTTTCTTTTTTGATTAATTAATGAACAATTAAAATTGTGAAGAAAAAACATCATTTTTATGGATGATATAATTTAGTATAACTTTAAAACATCCATTTTATTAATATTCAAGTATTCTTTGTATACATACAACAAAACTGCAAATAAGATTCTGAAATAGTTCATATATTAGTAATCAAATTTCGAGATGAATTCCTCTCTTCTAATTGCTAGTAAGTGAAATGTCAGATATATAAACTAAACACCAGTTAACTGTCAAATATATATGAGAAGTATCGTTATAAAATTAATTATGCTATTAATGCAATTAGTCCTTAAAATAAACGAATTACTGAAATAAGAACGATTTCACTCGTATTTTATTTGATCATTTAAAAATATTTTAAGTTCTTAAATATTTTATATCATTTTGATGCATTTTAATGTTTTAATATTATTCATTACTATATATTGTATCATTTTATAACTATTACACGATACAATTTCCATATCCGTTATTAATTTACAGACAAACATATTTAAAGTTATTCTAAGATCAGATTAATATCTGATATTAACTTCAAGCTTAATTATTTAAGCTTAAGGTTAAATATTTTATTAAGTTTGAATAAGCTTTATGAATTTTAATTGTATTAAGTACAGTACATTGTTTAAATTGTTGAAATGCTGGAACTTTATTTAAAATTTAAAATACACGAGCATATTAGTAATAATATACATGACCATTACTAAATTTTTTATAAAATTAAATAAATGTTATATCTTAAATCATTTAAGACAATGATGAGCAACCTTCCCTGCTGAGGGTAGCAAGGAAATTTCTTTGACTTTGGGTGGGCCACATACGTTTTTCTTTAGCTTGCTGAGTACTAATATACTTAATAACCTCTAGTATACTATGTTCTAAAATAATATATATTGAAGATTTACAAAAAACTAATAGGCCTCTATGATTTATTCTTGTCTTTTCACTAGTAGAGTTTAGTTTGAATGTTCTTTGTCACGAATATCTCGTAACATATGCTTAATTACAGTCGCATATGTTACGAGACATAAAAACTACACGAAAATAAAATTACTCTAGGGCCTTCTTCTTGCGGCCCAGAGCCGAGGGTTGCTCATGACTGATTTAAGATATAGCATGGATACAATAAATTTTACTTATTTCTTTAAAATAAATAAAACTTTATTACTTTTTATGTAATTTTCTTAAAAACAAAGAAATATTGAAATAAGATTAAATTATACAGCATTATAAAGTATTTTATAAAAGTCTTGTACACATATTCTAAATCTATTTAACTACACATAAGAGGCGTGGTTATTAAATAAGTTGCGTGATATTTAAAATTTAAAATACACGAGCGAAAGACGAAAAATCATATTTATATTGATAGCTTCTTTTAATTTTTTCAGTATAGAAATTCCTATTAAATCTCTAACCATACACATTCTTCTATCGAATCTACACTATCTATTATCAGAAACATGTTATGTCAGTCTACACATACATTAGAAAACTATACATGAAAATTTTACATATGATTCAATTAAATTTTTTCAACAGTTTTTAATATATCTTACACATAAATAACTATACAGGTTTTTATTATTTACATTCGATAGACATGAAATTGCAAAATAACGACCTGTTTAAAATAAGAAATAACGATATTTTTTTCTTTTTTGATTAATTAATGAACAATTAAAATTGTGAAGAAAAAACATCATTTTTATGGATGATATAATTTAGTATAACTTTAAAACATCCATTTTATTAATATTCAAGTATTCTTTGTATACATACAACAAAACTGCAAATAAGATTCTGAAATAGTTCATATATTAGTAATCAAATTTCGAGATGAATTCCTCTCTTCTAATTGCTAGTAAGTGAAATGTCAGATATATAAAGTAAACACCAGTTAACTGTCAAATATATATGAGAAGTATCGTTATAAAATTAATTATGCTATTAATGCAATTAGTCCTTAAAATAAACGAATTACTGAAATAAGAACGATTTCACTCGTATTTTATTTGATCATTTAAAAATATTTTAAGTTCTTAAATATTTTATATCATTTTGATGCATTTTAATGTTTTAATATTATTCATTACTATATATTGTATCATTTTATAACTATTACACGATACAATTTCCATATCCGTTATTAATTTACAGACAAACATATTTAAAGTTATTCTAAGATCAGATTAATATCTGATATTAACTTCAAGCTTAATTATTTAAGCTTAAGGTTAAATATTTTATTAAGTTTGAATAAGCTTTATGAATTTTAATTGTATTAAGTACAGTACATTGTTTAAATTGTTGAAATGCTGGAACTTTATTTAAAATTTAAATGCAAAACTTATTAAAATATAAATTATATTAGTTATAATTATTTTGTAAAATAAATTTTGATATTATAATATAATTTATAATAAATATACAAGTATTTTGTTTTTCGGAAGTAAAATGTTTATACATTCGAATTCCATTTTCAAAAATAGATTAGCTTCACTACTCTGTATATTATTGCAATCATATGTTTTTATTTAAAAAATATAAAACTGAATAAAAATGACATTTTCTAAACTACAAAAATATAATATTATAAAACTATAAATTATTTTATAATATTTTTATTTATTTTTTCGAATAGGAATGTTTTTAAATATCATAAATAATAACAATTATTAGGAAAATGTTGTCAGTTATCAAATCGATAATGTATCTGAATTTATCCAGTTAATTTGTAAATTTGTCTTGCAATCAAAATTAGAGGATAGGGTTTATCCCATTATGTAAATTTACATAATATATGGAAATCACTGCTCATCTTATGCATTAATTAGACTTTATAATCTTCAAAGATGTTCTAATCCAATTATTTAATAGACCCAATCTATAGTATATTATCTCAAATTACAGGAAACTTCTAGTTTACACATAGTGATCTCAACTTGTAATATGTCCTTAATCCATCTCTTGATTATACAATCGTTCACTTTGTCATTGTCATACAATCTATCATATAGGACCAATAGAATGAGAGATTGCTTATAGTTAATTCAACACCTATTTATATTTATTTACATTAAATCCAGGTGAAATGGAAGATTTAAAAGAAGATTAGAGCGAAAATAAATTATTGCAATTCATTTTGAATTAAATTTTTTTATGATATACTGTACTTTAATATTTTTTCATGTTCTTTCTTATACTATTAGTAAAAGATTTAACAGTATAATATTTTTAAATAGAATTCAGATATTTATATAATTCTAAACAAATTTAAAACATTTTAATATAGTCCTCGTATTTTTAAAATGTAATTTAATTTGTTATAATTACAAAATAAGCATTTAAAACTCCTATATACTTGTATTAAATTTTAAATTATGATTGAACAAATATACAGTTAAATTAAATGATATTAGCAGTCTATGATAATATATGAAGGATTTTAACACCTTAAACTATATTAATAAAGTAAATACATTATTTCTGTGGAAAAATAAAAATATCTTGTTTTTACATTTGACTAAGATTTCCTCTCAATGCTAATCAAAAACTTTACCAGTATAATAAGTCTTATTAATAAACAAAGTCCAAGTAGTCAATTTATACACAGAAATGTAAAAAGTAAGGACAAAGAGATAAAAAATAAATACATTATTTTTAAATGAAATACATAATTATACTTTGTGCAAGAAAGTTTAAAAAGAAATAAATTCTTCACATGTTGCATATAGATAAATTAATGAGTAATTTCAAAAATATTTTCATTCGTATTTACAACAGAAAGTCTCCCGTTTATAACAGATTTACCAGATGGTCGAATAATATCGTTCCGGCGAATCAACAGGAGATTCAGGATCAGTTTCTGTTCATCCCTATTATATTATCTTTCCAGTCGATTTTGTCATGCCTGAAGGAACTCATATCGCCTAAATGGTCCTGTAAAGTTTAATGCACTTTAGACTATATAAAGGATTTATTTAATACAGTCTAACTCATTTATATAATCTTAAAGTGTTAAACCTTTAAGTTATAAATATTATAAATAAGGAAAGTCTATTTCAAATTTCAATACAACGAATATGGAAATTTATCAGCGTAAACAAATATAAAACGTTAATATAATTATATTGTTTGTAATATATTAATACTTTATAACATCATATGTAACGTCATGTAGAATAATAAGTAAAGTTTTAATTAATAATGGAATGATAAGAAATATGATGTTAACTTTTAAAAATGTACAGTACAATGTATTTCATGCTGTATGAATAAGTGATGAATAGTTTTATGAAACAATTTATATATATATATTTTTTCAATTAATAAAAATGATATTGCCAAATCGTAGAAAAGGTTTTCAAATAGTTTTTAAAGCATTGTTTTCTAGATTTTAATTCAAACGTTTGAATTAAAATCTTGAAACAATGCTTTAAAAAAGTAACTTTATTTCTGTAATTGTGAAAAATAGAACGAGACTTTAGTTTTTAGCATCAAAATTACAACATTAGAATTAAATAGTTAATATAATTATATTTTGTTATCGTTGTATTAAAGATTTGATTCTCAATTTTTTAAATGCAATCGCATATGTTAATGCTATTATGCATTTATTTTATACAAAAACTATTCAAGTTTGCTTTTGTTGGGCTTAAATTTGAAAAAATTGTAGAACTACTTTGTAATAATTTCGCTACAAATTCCCACTGTCATCCGTCCGTCTGTTCCGCTGTCTTTCCTTAATCTCGAGAAAGGAGTTGGATAGATGAAAAACGAGACAATATGTGAAAACCTTAGGGACAAGAAACCCGATTAACAATATATAAACTTCCGATGCAAAACGGATATCATATTATTTCAATTCAAACTTTTTCACTGAAAGGTATTAGATAGATGACCGGCACGACTTTATTGTTAAAGGAAAAGTATGATTTATGAGGGGCAAGACACTACTAATTTGAGGTGGAGAGCATATATTTTAAATTAAGTAAATTGAAAATATGATTAAAAATTGCAGCCTGGCATTGTGACGATGTCACAATAAATAATCGCTCGTTCTTTTTTACATTTATTTCGTTGTCATATTATTATTTGTTAAAGACTCCTGAAAAAGATTTAGTTTAAATGTCACTCGGTCTTTCTCAATTTTGTATTTAGATTAATCGATTATTGTAACCATATAAACGAAAATAAGTTATTATTATAATTATTAATTTATTTATATATTTTAGTTTCATTTATTTATATAATAGATTATGATTTAATTTTATTTAACGAGAATGTGAAAGCATTGTTTAATATTTTGATCTATATTCAAATTATTAGCTCAAAACACTGATTCATTTCTTTCTTCCAGGATTTATAATGATCAATTGTATCGATTATAAAAAAGTAGCAAAACAAAGTTCGACATATAGAAACTAATTAACACAGACATTAATGTTAAACAATTGCATTTAAAATTCAATAGAAAATAACGAATTTAATCAAAAACCAAAATTATTTGTTTTTTATTATTTTGAATGGTTATAAGCATTTCAATTTTCTTGTATTTTCAGAGAAATATATATGTAAAAATATATAAGTATTATTTTATTTTATTTTATTTTGTAAAGTAAGTAAATTTATTTTTACATAAATAATTCTAATATTGAACTACATCATAAGTATTTTTTAAAGAAAAAAAATATATAATTTATAAGAGCTCTATTTGTTTTTATCATAAGGAAAAATAAGGAATTTTGTATATTAATTTAATNCCAATCGAAACAGGAAAGTATAGAAACTCACATTAGGAGCATATAAAAAGCTAAAATTAAATATTTTAACCAATATTTTTTTTATAATTTTATAATTTTAGTTAGATGAAAATAATTATTTAAATATAATCAGATAAAAACGCTTCCTTTGTTATTCTTTGATTATTGTAAAAATTATAATTTTAGCTTTAAAAATAATAATTATAACTTTAAAATAATTAATTTTCGATTTCGATAAATTTAATTAAGAAATATTTGCATTTTGAAAATTTTTCTTTTTATTTTAGTGTAAAATAAACGAATTTTTAAATTTTAAATGCTTTCTATTTGTTAAAGATGTTGACATTGAGATGCGCTAGTCAACAAACACAAAATATTTAATCGGATAGAAAAATGCCAAAACCTATAAATAAAATTCTAAAATTTTGTATAAAATAAAAATAATTTTTAATATTTCATTTTATATTGCTAAATTAATAATTTTAAAAAATTCTAGACAACATTCCTCTATACAGGAGATATAAAAATAAGAGATAAAAACAGAAATCGTATGTTGTAAAATAAAGAAATCTATAAAAGTATTTGAAGAGAAAAGAGGAAAGAAATGTTCACGAATTATCATCAAATAGGAAATAAACTGTATCTGGATTTACACGTTATTTCACGTTATATTAATTGCACTTTTAAAATGTGCAATTAATTTTTGAATTTTATAATTTTTTAACATTATTAATGATCTGGAGGTTTTGTTATGAGACTGTTTAATGTTCAAATCGTTTTCTTTTCTAGAAAAGAAATTTTAAAAGTACTAGGGGCATTTTCTAATGCCGTCATTTATGAAAAATATCTAAAAAAACTGTACTTGGAAACAGCAGAAAAAGACGTCGACAGTAGTATACCCGATAATAAATGATGTGAATAAAATAAAACTTTATTATAGTACTGTATTTTCATTAGTAGATTGTACATTATTGCATGGTTTTTAAATAAATTTAATTGTTTGCAACAAAAACGATCAGTTTTCTTAAATGGCGACAAATAATTAACAACAGCCGAAACGAAAATTACAAAATTCTCGCCTCAAAAGTAATTAAACGTTTGTCGTTTAAAGTTACGACTGAATCTCTTCATCGTTTACAAAAGAAATAAAAGCAATTCTCCATTATATTTAATTATAGTAGTTTTAATTTAATTGTTTAAAAATAAATATGAATTTTAATTGTCAAATAACATTAATGGTTTAATATTTTAAAATATTATTTTAAGTTTTAAATCTGTTTTACATAAAATAAAATGTAAGGATTTATTCATATAAGATCAGTGATTTTTACTTAAGTGTTATATTTTATGTCAAGTTTAGAACAATTTGAAAATCTAGAACGTATATAAGGTAAAAATTAAGCTATTAATAACGCATTTATAACGCATGATAGATGACAACGAATGAGTTGATATATTAAGGCGAGTGGCCAGATACGAACCAATGTCTGATATTGTTACGGGTAGACGAGTTATGGATAATGTAAACGGACAGTCAGCTGTAAATTTAGGGAGTAAGCTAGGATATACATTATCCTTTCCCAGTCTAAAAATCATTTTGGTAGGCCCGACACTTCGTCACTTCGATTGCCAGTGTATATCAAGCTGCTCTTAGGTCTAACAGTTTCCCTACGGACTATCAGAAGTGGCAAAGTGATAAACGACAATTCTTCCAATAGGTACTTGCCTTCTATCTTCTGTCATGCGGTAAAATATGTTGAGTGCTTATACAGTAATACCATAGGACTGGATATTCTAAATTACACTTATATTACAGAAGTTGTTCCAGGATTTCTCCATATATATAAAAATATATTTAATTTTAAAAAAATAATGCGATATAAACTTGCTTTATATAAAATTCAATTTACTGAAATTCAGTTTTTATGTTGTAATAAATCATTTATTATATTTTTACTCATTTTTTAATGTACTAGATCATTACATCATATGTAATCGAACGTATGGCAAGCACTAAATACGATTAGATATGATATAATAATCGAACATAACATTATAATATGAGAAATAATATAACCTTGTATAGTTTCGTATATTTTTTCATAAAATATATTCAAAAAGGCATGATAAAGTTTAATATGAATTCCATATGCAAAAATGAATGCCAACAAAGAAAATATATATACAGTACTACAGTATGTATTGAATAGAAAATTGTCTCTACAGAAGTAATATATTGCTTTCCTGTCTGTTATATATAACAGAGGGAAAGTATGGCGATCGGTCAAAAAATGACCCTCTAAGATTTTTACATTATGGACTTAGGACACTTTGAAACATCGAGAAATGCAAAAAAAAAAAAAAAAAAAAATTGGGAGGTAATTTCTGTATGTATGATGTTAGTGTGTGTGAGAAAGCACGATTATGTTCACTGTCTTTGAAGCTTAATAACTCCTGTGCTTTTTGTATAAAATTTCTAAAATTATTCGGAGAGGTTTGTTCATTAGGGGGATTGATATTATTAAATTTTGATGGTTAAAGGTCGTGGGGTGGAAATAATGGGGGGCCCGTGTATATCTCCAGTAGGGTCGGACTTAATGACGATTTTCACGTTATCATTATTATAAATTTTTATAAAGCTCATTCCTACCGTGAAAATTAAGTTTCTTACCATTTTATAATAGTTAAAAATACTGTATAACAAGTTTTTTCAATAAAATATAACAGATGATTTAAAATTTTAAATGAAGTTGCCAGGAAAGTTCAGCAACTCATTGATGGTTTATTTTTATAGGGATTTTTAATATTAAACTTGAACAAATAATTTGTTTTAAAATAAGGAAAACAGTGGATTATTAAGTAAATTATAATTTCAAGAACGATAGCGATAACAATATCAATCAACAGAAAAATAGTTTGAATGTAAAGAGTTCTAGCCTGTTCCAGCAACAATTTTTAATTCATAACAGTGGCTATCTGATTATCCACTCTCAGGATCGAACATTCATGCAAAAGAATACTTTTAAATTTAAATTGTAGCCTTCTAAGAAGTGTTCTAAATATGAATTGATAGTAAATAACTAAAAAAAAAATAACAAAATAAATACAAATAACACAAAAATAGTACTCACATTTAAGTTTTAAATATAACTGAAATTATTAAGCAAAAGTTAATTATTAATAAGTTCATATATTCGATTTACAATTCAAATAACTTATCTAACTTTTTATTAAATGTGAATTACGCTTTAACAATTAAAAACAACTAAATTTTATGCATTTTAGGGGAGACTGGGGCAAGATCGGCATGTTAAGCTTTACTTAAATTTTGTGTAATAAATACTGCTGTAAACTGAAAAAAAAGCTTTGCATATTGTCTATTGGAATGTTACCTTACTATAGAACTGGTTAAAATCAGTTTGGAAATAAAAATAATTAAAAT